>NC_079134.1:75823325-75993325 GCF_945859705.1 Episyrphus balteatus | reverse complement strand
GGTACCTACATCTTTTCAAATTATCTATTAATTCGTTTGTGTGGGGTAATTAGTGCATCCTTAATATATTGAGTAAGTAATAGCCGTGTTTTATTGGTAACTCAGTACTTAGCTTAGTAAAATTTTACACGGTAAGCAACAACAAAGGATTGCTAAGGATAAACAAAAGTTTTTTATTTGTTGGTTTACAGAGAAAATTTTTTTCTTAACATATACATTTTTTACCCTTCAACAATAAAGGATTATAAAAAATAAATAAAAATAATCGTTTTTTGTTATTTAGAGCATAAAACACGGCTAATAAATTCCACAGCATCCTATCCCTGGTAATTAACAATTCAATGGTTTGGTCTTTAAAATATTTTTTGATAAATTAAAATCAATGCTTTGATAGTATTTATTAAAGTCCATGCACATAACATTAAGAGGCTCATTAATTCCATAGTTAACTCATAACTTAACTTAACTCCATAGTTAACTTAACCTCCCTAACGTAACCTACCTAACCTTACCCTTCCTAACCTAGGAACGAAGACAGCAGAGGAAGAAAAGATCTCGCTACAAGACGTGAGCCCAGAATGGGCCGTACAACAGCACCCCCTCTTGAAGAAGTGAAATCCCGTGGTCCCGAGGGGGGGTTCTTCGAGACACTTTTGGAGGTTTAGCCGGTATGCCATTATAAGGTTTTAACATTTTTTCCTTGGTGAGTCCGGCACACGGGGAGGTATGGATACCTCCTTACGGTGCGTAACGCATTCCTCCACAAGTAAAGTAAAAAAAAAAAAAAATAGTTAACTCATAGCATAAAAAAAAACGAAGGGTTGCGAGTATGTCTTGGGCGAGTGTTGATGTTCAGCCAACTGAGGATATTAGGTGAATTGATTGATCCGGATATAAGTTGGTAGTTAAGAAGAACATTGGTAACTTCTCTCCGTTTCTTGAGTGTCCAAGAAGCTTAAAGCGATTTTCTTAAAGCGGAAGATTTAGATTCGGGTCCCAAGGGAGATGTCGAAGAGCAAATAGTAAACATCGATTTTGAAAACTTTCAATTTTATTTATAGCTACGTCGGTCGTAGCCAGGACACCATACACAGCTACAATATTCAACGAGCACAAAAAGAACCTTTAGAATATGAGGATCATTGAATTCTTTTGAGAACCTCATTATAAAACCGATGGTGTCAATATGAGGGTTGAGCGAGAGCTTTGTATCAAATAAGACTCCTAAATCATTGAAATGGTCAACTCTTTCGATTATGTATTCATCTACCAAGTAGAACGATAAATAGGAGTTCCTGCTACTGGAATAGGACATTACTTTGAACTTTTTTTTGTTAAGTTCCATTCCATTTCTGTTGCACCATTCAAATATTCTGTCAATGTCATGTTGTAGAAATAAATAGCCATTTGGGTTAGTATAACCGTAAAAGAGTTTGAAGTCGTCAGCAAATTTGAGGATTTTACAATACGAAATATCCTTAGAAATATCGTTGAGAAAAAGGATAAATAAAAGTGGTCCAATATGGCTACCCTTTGGAACTCCGGATAAGACATCAATTTGCTTGGATATAGTTTTCTTATAGATGACAAACTGTGTTCGTGCTTGTAAAAAAGATTTAATCCAGTCAAGAATCCACTTACTCCAGTCAAAGCGTCGGAAAAAAAGGCCTCACCTTGCGCAGAGAGGCACTGTCAGTTTTTATTTCATGGATCGATAGGGGTATCATGGATCATTCTTTTTAGCGGAGTTATTCACAAAAATGCATTTTTTGGGAAATTTTACTTCTGCGCTAATATCTTTGCTCCAGATTGTCGTAGACCAAAAAATAAACATACATTCTCTTCCTTATAATATTTTCTATCGTTATATGTAATTTCATTGTATTTGAGTGAGTAAATATAAAATGGCAGCCATTTAAAGTCAAATTCTTGTTGTTAAAAAACACATTTTTGTCATTATTTCGAAAAAAGCTTGTATCATGATTGACATTTTTCTAACCAATTTTGTAGCCCTGTTCATGTCCTGCATTTTAAAGAAAAATGAGCTCTTTATCACCAAAGATGGTCGATCAATTGATAAATGAACGCATGCAAAACCGGTGCGAAAACACCCAAAAATATCGTTTTTTGGGAATAACTCGACTTCAGAATGTCCTACGGCAAAAAATAAAGCAATGCATTGTTCGTTACAACATTTTCTATCAATTTAGTGCACATTCTTTTTGTTGAAACAAATAAAAAATAAGTAATATTAATTCAAAGTCGTTTTTTTGTTTAGCAAACTCTTGCCTTATTATTTTGCAAACGGTTTAAGTATTGGCTAAGAAAATAAAATATTATTGCAGTCCTTTAAATTATCTACAATTTAAAAAAAAATTAGCTTTCTACGACCCACGAAAGCCGAGTTATTATTTTAAGAAAGCATTAATCCGTAAGAAAATTCAAAAAAATTTCCCTTGTTTATGATTCGAATACTAGTTCTCAGTGAGAGGGGTTGTTTTCATTGTTTCTTGTTATAAGAGAATTTGTCTTATGTTTTTTCGTTGGTCATTTGGACCTTTTTTAAAAAATTAATTTCTCGGCTCGTGTGGGTCGTAGAGTGCTAATTTTTTTTTTAAATTGTAGATAATTTAAAGGACTACAATAATATTTTATTTTAATAGCCAATACTTGCACCGTTTGCAAAATAATAAGGCAAGGGTTTGCTAAACAAAAAAACGACTTTGACTTAATATTACTTATTTTTTTTTTGTTTCAACAAAAAGAATGTGCACTAAATTGATAGAAAATGTTGTAACGAACAATTCATTGCTTTATTTTTTGCCGTAGGACATTCTGAAGTCGAGTTATTCCCAAAAAAGATATTTTTGGGTGTTTTCGCACCGGTTTTGCATGCGTTCATTTATCAATTGCTCGGCCATCTTTGGTGATAAAGAGCTCATTTTTTCTTTAAAATGCAGGACATGAACAGGGCTACAAAATTGGTTAGAAAAATGTCAATCATGACATAAGCTTTTTTCGAAATAATGACAAAAATGTGTTTTTTAACAACAAGAATTTGACTTTAAATGGCTGCCATTTTATATTTACTCACTCAAATACAATGAAATTACATATAACGATAGAAAATATTATAAGGAAGAGAATGTATGTTTATTTTTTGGTCTACAACAATCTGGAGCAAAGATATTAGCTTAGAAGTAAAATTTCCCAAAAAATGCATTTTTGTGAATAACTCCACTAAAAAGAATGATCAGGTGGTGAGAAATCGGGTTTAAGCCTTTTAAATATACCCCTATCGATCCATGAAATAAAAACTGACAGTGCCTCTCAGCGCAAGGTCAAATGACGCTTTGACTGGAGTAACTCAGGAAAACCGTATTTTGCCAATTTAATAAATAGCATGGAGTGGCATACTCAAAAGCCTTGCTAAGATCAGCATAGAAAACATCAGTTTGGAGACCATTTTGTAGACAGATGTTAACATTGTTAGCAAATTACAATAGTTTTGTTGAAGTTGATTTCTGCAAGCAGAACCCATGCTGCTCGTTATAAATTAATCCTTGGCAGTGAAATTGAATATGTTTGCGTCCGAAACACCCTCATCTCTGGGCCGACTGTTTGCGAGCCAGCAGTTTTATCGCCCAAAGAAGATCTTTTTTGTGACACAGTGGTTGAATTAGGGATTTCTTCAATTATTGGAGTTGAGTAAGTTATCTGCGCAGGATCTACGCGAGATAGTCTCGACCCTGTTGGAACGCAGATAACGTTATTTTCTGTCTTCTTACGTCTAAGCGATAAATTCTTGTCTTCAAAATTCATTTTGTTGAAAAGAAATTCATAGTCCGCCAACTTATTTTGTAATTTTTTTCAAATCATTAGAAATATCATTAAAACCAGCGTAAACCATTTCCAATTTTAAGAAAATCTTTCAATTATTTTGACATTTAGTCCAGCACAATTTATATGGGCAAACCCATCACATTACTAACACAAACACATTCATTCTACATCGCCAATAATTTCTTTACAGATAATGCAATTCATTTTAGCAGACGTTATAAATTCAAATTTGAATTTATAATAACCTAACCCTTTGCAATTGATATCGGCGTATTTGTGTTTCTGCAATGTTATTTTTGTGTTAATTAGTTTGCCTAAACGTATGCAATACGAAATATTCAGAAAAAAGAAATCACTCAAGATAAAAGTAAATATTATGGCCGTGTGTAAAATTTTTGACGCTATTGAGGTGAATACAAAAATTTCAGCTGTTTGGCTGCAAATTTGTCTAATATTTTTCTTTGCCTCTTTTCTGCCATGATAATCCCTTGAAAAAAAAAAACAAAACCATCTGAAAAAAATGTAACCTAAATTTTACCAGGTTCCAGAGCCCATTAAATTTTTAAAAGCTGAAAATGTTTTATTCACCTCAATAGTGTCAAAAATTTTACACGGGGTTAACTATTTAACGCAATTTACACACGGCCTAAAAACAAAAACAAAGAAGTTCAGAGAGAAAAGTAAAAAGACTCACAGAAAACAAAGCAATACGATTCATTATCTGGAACAACACAATGTGAAAATCACAATTTAACACCCAAAAAAATTATAGTTAAGCAGAAATTGTTTTCTAAAACCAAGAAATACAAATAAAAAGACTATAACGATTACTGACCTCAACTCCATATGCTTTCGCCCAGGTATGACAGTGGGCTCATCAGTTAGATGCTGTCATACCCTTACTAAGACGCAAAATTTTGGTCCATGAATACAGACACTTATAAAAATCACAACCTGAATAGACTGTGAATTTTAATATTGTAGGGGAACATGGTTACATTCTTGCACCTAAAAACAATTGCCCGTGGTCAGGCTAATAAGTAAACAAAGTGAAAAAATAATGAAAATTATTTTTATTTTTAAGCGTCTTAGTAAGGGTATGAAAGCATCTAACTGATGAGCCCACTGTCATACCTGGGCGAAACGCATATGGAGTTGAGGTCACTTAAACTTTTTAATTGAATTATATTCAACCACTCCGCTTAAAAATAAAAATAATTTTCATTATTTTTTCACTTTGTTTACTTATTAGCCTGACCACGGGCAATTGTTTTTAGGTGCAAGAATGTAACCATGTTCCCCTAAAATATTAAAATTCACAGTCTATTCAGGTTGTGATTTTTATAAGTGTCTGTATTCATGGACCAAAATTTTGCGTCTTAGTAAGGGTATGACAGCATCTAACTGATGAGCCCACTGTCATACCTGGGCGAAACGCATATGGAGTTGAGGTCACTTAAACTTTTTAATTGTATTATATTCAATCACTCCGCTTAAAAATAAAAATAATTTTCATTATTTTTTCACTTTGTTTACTTATTAGCCTGACCACGGGCAATTGTTTTTAGGTGCAAGAATGTAACCATGTTCCCCTAAAATATTAAAATTCACAGTCTATTCAGGTTGTGATTTTTATAAGTGTCTGTATTCATGGACCAAAATTTTGCGTCTTAGTAAGGGTATGACAGCATCTAACTGATGAGCCCACTGTCATACCTGGGCGAAACGCATATGGAGTTGAGGTCACTTAAACTTTTTAATTGTATTATATTCAATCACTCCGCTTAAAAATAAAAATAATTTTCATTATTTTTTCACTTTGTTTACTTATTAGCCTGACCACGGGCAATTGTTTTTAGGTGCAAGAATGTAACCATGTTCCCCTAAAATATTAAAATTCACAGTCTATTCAGGTTGTGATTTTTATAAGTGTCTGTATTCATGGACCAAAATTTTGCGTCTTAGTAAGGGTATGACAGCATCTAACTGATGAGCCTACTGTAATACCTGGGCGAAACGCATATGGAGTTGAGGTCACTTAAACTTTTTAATTGAATTATATTCAATCACTCCGCTTAAAAATAAAAATAATTTTCATTATTTTTTCACTTTGTTTATAACGATTACTAACAGACAGCTTAAGCTGAAAGAGCACAAAGAGTCTTTGTTCGTGCTGTATCTGATTTAAATCTTCAGCGAGCTATTCAAACAGCCGGAAAACATTCCTGAAGCATAAGCGTTCGCCCTTACTATGGAAGCAGCAAAACAGGCTTCTCAAGGGGTTCAACGGGCAAGAGAAGTTGCAGTGGAGGAATGCTCTTGTCAAAAACACGCATTCCAAAGAAACCAGTGAGACGGAGCTGCTCGATGCTGGAATTGTAACAAGACAGGACATCTTCAGCGGCAGTGCAGATTGCCACCAAGAAGAACTGCTTGCCAACACTGTGGAAAATGGAATATTGCCCAACAACATGTAAGCTATACAACCAGCACTCATCCTCAGCTTGATTCCCATTCGGGAAACGAGTAAAAACCAACTTCGAAGGATAGAAGGTGGTTTCTGGTATGGACGTCCCCAGGATCACAATTCAAGTCTCACAGACTAAACGAGACAACAAAAGTCTGACAGTAGAGGCAACCACAAACAACAAACAAAACGTGGCTGCGATTGACACCAGCGACACCGGCTCTATTTTACGAAGAGACTTGGTAAAGATGACGTGGCTGCATAACACCAACAGCTTCCGTGTGAAAACCGCCACAGGAGAAACAGCAAGCGTGTGCGGAGAAGTTTGTCTTGAGATCCGTAAAGCAGAACTAATAGGCGTGTTTTTTTTAACATTGCTATCTGTAGCCAAGTTCGATTTCCCAAAAAAACGTATCCGCTGTTTTATTTTATTTTTAAGTTATCAGGTAATAAAACAAAAACAAAAAACCAATTTATTCAAGATTATTTTTGCGCATATTTAATTTATTTTTGAGACGTTACGTCCATATGCATTTGTTTAAAGTTTGATTTGTTATTTTGGCTTTGCGTTTCGATAAGTTTTTGACATATTGGGAAATGTTCGTAGATTTGGTCAATCTCAGTCGTCGTTCATGAAATTTAAGTTCTTATAGGTGGCTCGTTCATATGCAGGGTCGCTAGATCGAAATTGAAATTCTTATGTGAATCGTGAAAGACTTTTGAAATTTGATTTTGACAAAAGGGGTACTCATGGAGCCGCATAAACTATCAAAATCTGTATAAATAACCTTTACTTAATTACAACGGCCACTTTTGGCAAAAAGTGGAAAATTTACAAATGTACAAAAATTTTTGTTCCTTCTAGCGCCATTTATATTTGAAAAAAACTACAAAAATTGTTTTTGACAACAAGAAATATGCTTTCTACATCATTGTTCTTAATTTTGTGGTCAGAAAAACTTAAAAAAATTGATTTAAAATTCTCAGATTTTTCTTGGTAAAAAGTAGATGAAAACTAGTTTTGTAATTGTTTACTAAATATGTACATATAAACTTTACTTTTTAAAATAAAACAATTACAAATGTTCAGCAAATGCCAAACAGAGAAGTCCGTTTGAAAAAGCGTGGGAATCTGGATAATTCTTGATTCAGATTTTTGAATCTCGAATCCATATTTTTGAATCATAAGTCTCAAACAGTTAATGAAATCTGAGGTTTTTCCTCACTTTACCACCTCTTTTAGCTGTCAGATTCACAAATTTGACTCGACTCTAAAGGTATAACTACAACGAGCACTTTTTGCAAAAAGTCAAAAAGTAAAAAATTTTCAAACTCATTTTGTGACAGTTTTTGCAGCCCAAAATTAAAAGCAATGATGCGGAAAGCTTATTTCTTGATGTCAACTAATCAATTTTTGTAGTTCTTAGAATGAAAAAAAATTTACTTTTGTAAATTTCCCTCTTTAAATCTTAAATCTCGCAAATAGAAAAGACATTACAGAAGAAAAATATTAAACACCATAGAGCACCTTGATTTTATTTTACTTAAAAGCATTTAAAGAATAGAGTACGCCAAGTTTCAATCGACGGTAAATATGTAGGTATATAAATAAAATATAGAAATAATTGTATATGTGCGTTCCAATATTAATTAAAAATAAACTAAAATAAAAGAATGCACTCTGAGAACATAGCCTTCGAGACTCTGAGTTATCCGATTATCCAAGTTCAAATTTTCTCCGATCAAGTATCGATACTAGAAAAAATATCAATTTTTGTATCCGCAGTCAAATTTAAGTTTTAGTTTTACCCGCAGCTGGTTGTTGTGTTTGTAATACATGGAAGCTTCGACTGCATATACGGATAGCTGTGCCAAAAAAATACGCCTAATGTGTTCACATGTCGTCGCCCTAGTATTGAAGTGCCGTATACGCCATTTTTACATTTTTGGGAAATCGCATTTAAATGTTCGGAAGATAATTGCGAAAGAACTAACCGCTAGTATTTTTTGATATTTTAGTATGATATATAATTAAAATGTGTCTTTTATATACATGTTATTGGACATCTGCAATTGGTTTAGTTTTCAAAATATTTAATTTTTTGTCCAAAATGAGTTTGCCGTATACGCCATGAAAATCAGATGTTTCTTTTATTCATATACACGTACGTCAAAAAAAACATAACGTACGTCAAAACAATTCTCAAAATTTTCTTGCATTGCATGAAAAATTTGACGTAAATGCCAAAATTTCTTGTTTTTGTCAAAACAATAGTGAATATCTCGGCAACGAAAAAAGATAGAAAAAAACGGATAGCAGATTTGAAAAGAGCAACTTCGAAAACATACGACTGCATACCTAGTTCAAAAAATGCAATTTGGCGTATACGGCACTCCAATACTAGGGCGACGATGTGTTTTTGGTGGCAAATATATGTGACGACCCTACTAACATTTCAGCTTCGGTTAAGGTATTACAAAAGCTACATTTCAGTTTCTTTTAAACTTAAGTAAGGTTATTGGACATGGAAAAATTAGAACGTTATACAAGTTTGACCCTCTATAAGGATCTTAAACGAAGCTTTAACGAAATAAGAAGTTTTTGGGCAATGTGAATCTGTCTCCGCAAAAACTAAGATCAACGAGGTGGACACACAGGTGACTGTGAACTCGGAGAAACTAAAGACTTAAATTCTCAATCAGACAACTTGAGTCAACATCAGCTTAATGTTGTTGTAATAATATAAGGCTTCTTCATAAATATGCTGATGTCTTCTCTTCACCCAGCGTTCAGTACGGCCAAACACAACTGGTGCAGAATCAAATCGATACAGGAGATGCTAGGCCGATTCGTCAACCAGCAAGACGTCTCCCCTTGGCCAAACAGGATGAAGTTGAAGAAATTATATCGACAATGAAGAAAGACGGGCTGATCGAAAATTCCAAAAGCCCTTGGGCATCACCGGTAGTTCTCGTCAAAAAGAAGGATGAAAGCACTCAATTTTGTGTTGACAACCGCAGGCTGAATGATGCGACGAAGAAAGACACTGCCAAGAATCAGCGATACTCTAGATGAAATGGAAGGAGCACAATGGTTTTCGACTTTGGACCTGAAGAGTAACTACTGGCGGGTAGAAATCCATCCAGATGATCGGGAAAAGACGGCTTTCTCCACAGGAAATGGTCTGTGGCAGTTAAATGTCATGCAGTTTGGGCTATGTAATGCTCCAGCTATTTTTGAGCGTCTAATGGAGTGTGTTTTAAATGGATTAACCTGGAAATCTTGCCTAGTCTATTTGGATGATGTCATCGTTAACGGGAAAACATTTGATGATCACTGTGAAAACCTAAAGGCTGTATTCCAGAGGCTACGAGAAGCACATCTGAAGTCTGAAGTTGAATCCAAAGAAATGTGCACTTTTCAAGATCGAAGTTAAATATTTGGGGCATATCATCTCATCCCAAGGAGTAAAGACTGATCCTGAAAAAGTTGACACTGTGAAAAATTGGCCAACCCCTCAGGACAAACATCAACTTCGGAGTTTCCTCGCCCTAACAACGTACTATCGACGATTCGTGAAGGATTTTGCGAGAATCATCAAAAGCTTACACCAGCTTACGGAGAATGGTCAGGTGAGTGCAGAGTTGGGTAATCGAATCGTTAATTACATTACATGTAATTACATGGTAATTGCATTGTAATCGAATTACTTTCCCATTACAATGGAAATGTAATTCGAAATGCAATTACAATTAAATTACCGTGTAATTTTATTGTAATTACATTATGAAATTACAAAAGTAATTGCATTGTAATTAAATATTTTGGAATTTGAAAGTAATTATATTGTAATTGAAACTCTGAAATTAATTTATAAATTAAATTAAACATTTTATGTTATTCAAACGAAACAAAATCATTCTATAAATTAATTAATATTAGCTGTGTTTTATTGTTCCCGTGATCCAGATCAGATCATTTTATTTGTTTGCTTTACAATAACAAAGCAAGATCCTGCTTTTTTTTGTAAGGGAAATGAAAACAATATGATTTGATCTGGATCACGAGAATAATAAAACACAGCTTATCATATTACACGAAAAGTTACAATAAAATTACTGGTAATTTATTATTGCTTTAAGCAAAACAAACTTTTCAAAGTTTGTGTCCGATAACTTATTTCACCGCGACGCATTTATTATGCCCGCAAATGAAAAAAGCCTTTCAATGGAAGCGACGATTGAAGTATTGCGTTGTACTCTAGGAACAATGGCTTTGCAACTTGCTACATGCCACTTGCCACATGCAACTTGCCACATGCAACTTGCTACATGAAACTTGCCACATGCAACTTGCAACATGCAACTTGCCACATGCGACTTGCCACATGCAACTTGCCACATGCAACTTGCCACATGAAACTTGTCACATGCAACTTGCCACATGCAACTTGCCACATGCAACTTGTTACATGAAACTTGCCACATGCTACTTGCCACATGAAACTTGCCACATGCAACTAGCTACATGAAACTTGCCACATGCAACTTGCAACATGTAACTTGCCACATGCGACTTGCCACATGCAACTTGCCACATGCAACTTGCCACATGAAACTTGTCACATGCAACTTGCCACATGCAACTTGCCACATGACACTTGTTACATGAAACTTGCCACATGCTACTTGCCACATGAAACTTGCCACATGCAACTTGCCACATGAAACTTGCAACATGCAACTTGCCACATGAAACTTGCCACAAGCAACTTGCCACATGCAACTTGCTACATGAAACTTGCCACATGCAACTTGCCACATGCGACTTGCCACATGCAACTTGCCACATGCAACTTGCCACATGAAACTTGTCACTTGCAACTTGCCACATGCAACTTGCCACATGCAACTTGTTACATGAAACTTGCCACATGCTACTTGCCACATGAAACTTGCCACATGCAACTAGCTACATGAAACTTGCCACATGCAACTTGCAACATGTAACTTGCCACATGCGACTTGCCACATGCAACTTGCCACATGCAACTAGCCACATGAAACTTGTCACATGCAACTTGCCACATGCAACTTGCCACATGCAACTTGTTACATGAAACTTGCCACATGCTACTTGCCACATGAAACTTGCCACATGCAACTTGCCACATGAAACTTGCAACATGCAACTTGCCACATGAAACTTGCCACAAGCAACTTGCCACATGCAACTTGCTACATGAAACTTGCCACATGCAACTTGCAACATGCAACTTGCCACATGCGACTTGCCACATGCAACTTGCTACATGCAACTTGCCACATGAAACTTGTCACATTCAACTTGCCACATGTAACTTGCCACATGCAACTTGTTACATGAAACTTGCCACATGCTACTTGCCACATGAAACTTGCCACATGCAACTTGCCACGTGAAACTTTCAACATGCAACTTGCCACATGAAACTTGCAACAAGCAACTTGCCACATGCAACTTGCTACATGAAACTTGCCACATGCAACTTGCAACATGCAACTTGCCACATGCAACTTGTTACATGAAACTTGCCACATGCTACTTGCCACATGAAACTTGCAACATGCAACTTGCCACATGAAACTTGCCACAAGCAACTTGCCACATGCAACTTGCCACATGAAACTTGTCACATGCAACTTGCCACATGCAATTTGCCACATGCAACTTGCCACATGCAACTTGTTACATGAAACTTGCCACATGCTACTTGCCACATGAAACTTGCCACATGCAAACTGCCACATGAAACTTGCAACATGCAACTTGCCACATGAAACTTGCCACAAGCAACTTGCCACATGCAACTTGCTACATGAAACTTGCCACATGAAACTTGCCACAAGCAACTTGCCACATGCAACATGCCACAGGCAACTTGCTACATGAAACTTGCCACATGCTACTTGCCACATGAAACTTGCCACATATCTCGGAATTTTGAAAAAAAAAAATGAAAAAAAAATGTTTGATGCCCAAAGGTAGCGGGGACTCTAACCTACATTTGGGTACAACTCCCATCCCTGTAGGTCCACGCGTTCTCAAACCGGGAGAACTTAAAAGTAAAAATAAAAATAAGCCCGATTCTGAAAAAATAGGCATGATGTGGCGGTTTAACATGGAAGATGATTTTTAAGCTATTGCATAGATTTTAACGCAGGGTTGGCATGGGGAGCTAACCAAGAAATTTCGTAACGAAAAATTATTACACCCCACACATAGATAATTCGCTATACGTGTATGGTATGGTGTGTATGTATTTTATTATTTTCTTCTGATTCTTGTTCAACTTCCTTAAGTCAGACAGAGAGGGTTATAAAAATTGTGTTAGACAACAAAGAGAGGAGTAAGGAAGAAGACCATAAATGCTCTGTCTGCAGAATAAATCAGAAGCAAAAAAATTATGTGTATTTTCTTTTCTTTTCTCTTCCCATTTTTCTGTTTCTTGTTCAACTTGTTGTGATTTGTGAACGAGTAAAGCGTTGCATTGCGCTTGCGATATTAAATCGGAAGAGAAAAAGTATTCTTGTGTTTTCTTATTTTTTTTTTTTGTCTGGAGAAGTTTATGACATGAGATTGTGTGTATGCATGTTTTCAATTGTGACCTTGTTGTTGTATATGAATTGATAGGTAGATAAAAAAAACATAATCATTGGTTTTGTGTAGTGTAGGTAAATAAATAATTATAATTGCATAAGTCGATAAAAAATGCAATGCAATAGCTTTACCGCGGCAGTCCTCGAGTGACACAAGTCTTTTTTAAATATCTGACAATGTGCAAAGCGTAGGCCCATGACACAAGCTATCATTTGACATCACTCCCAAAAATTGCTCTCAAGCGGTTTAGCTTCGAGGAGCGTTCAAAGGTTCGGGGATTTTCAAAAAAAAAAATTTTACCCCAACTTTCAAACGCAATTTTCTCGGAATTTTCAAAAAAATCCAAAAACCGGATTATACCACTATCGGGTAGCTGAGAATATAACCTTTCATATGGCACCACCCCAATGTCTCTAGGTCAAAGCGTTCAGCTCCCGAAGCTTTTTCGCGCCACCAACTTCCAACGGCTATATCTCAGAATTTTGAAAAAAAATGAATAAAAAATTTTTGATGCCCAAAGCTAGCGGGGACTCTAACCTACATTTGGGTACAACTCCCATCTCTGTAGGTCCACCCTTTACATGTGGCATGTGGCATAGTTTTTCTTTGAAATGTTGAAGGTTTAGATTTTGGTTTTATTTTGTTTTTAAAACATAATTACTTCAAAATTACAATTTTAATTACAATGTAATTACATTTGTAATTTCATAGTTTTAATTACAATAAAATTACACGGTAATTTAATTGTAATTGCATTTCGAATTACATTTCCTTTGTAATGGGAAAGTAATTCGATTACAATGCAATTACTAGTGGAGTAATTGCATTGTAATTAATTAGTAATTAATTACAAATGAAATGATTACTCCCCAACTCTGGGTGAGTGTGAGAAAAGCTTTCAGGAACTGAAACTGCGGTTATGTGAAGCTCCTGTATTGGCCTATCCGAATCCAGGCAAACAATTAATCATCGACGCAGATGCAAGTTATGTTGGAATTGGTGCTGTTTTATAGCATGTTCATGACGGAGAAGGAAAGGTCGTTGCCTATTATAGCAAGGTACTGTCGAAACAAGAAAGTAACTATTGTGTGACCAGGAGGGAACTTTCTGCTCTGATATTGGCAATAATGCACTTCCATAAGTACATCTATGGACAGAAGTTCCTTCTTCGCACAGATCATGGTGCACTAAATTGGCTTTTGAACTTCAAAAATCCAGAGGGTCAAGATGGATCGAGATACTTCGAAGTATCAATGTCAGATTCAACAGGAGTAATCAAGAACTCAGGATGGCCCAACAGGAAGATTCGGACATCGAACCCATCCTTGCATGGAAGGAACATCGAGAAACACCAGAATGGGCCGAAATCTCCGACCGCAGCCCCGCTCTCAAAGCATATTCGGCACAATGGGACTCGCATCATGTGCAAGAAGGGCTACTCAGACGAAAGTTGGAATCTCTAGATGGTAAATCCTAGCCGTACCTCAGTCAAAGGTTAATGATGTTCTTCGAGAGATGCACGATGGAACTTCTGGAGGCCACTTAGGCATCAACAAGACGCTGGAAAAACTACGACAGCAATTTTATTTGTTACGTGCGAGAGAAAACGTTGAAAAGTGGTGCCGAAAATGTGATTTGTTTTTTATAATGAGCGCGCACTAAAGGGATTAATGTACCCTTAATATGGTGAACACAGTACGAGCATTAGAGAAATAGGGAGGTGTTTAAAAGGAGATACCGATGAACATTAGTTTTGAAGTTCTGAGTTTTGAAATGGGATGGGAAAACAGAGGCGGGTAACGCGTTCCACATTCGTGTAGTGCGGCTGAAGAAAGAATCTCTGTATTTGACGGTACGTCCGAAGTTGGACTCTAGGGTAAACTGATGAGCATTCCTTGAAGCGCGAGTATTACGGTTGAATTGTTTCAGGGGAAGAATGCAGCTAGCTATTTCATCGGAGCACTGTTTATAAAAATAACGATAACAATGAGAGACATGAAGCGTTACGACGGTGCTCGAGAGACGTAATTGTATCAGTTATTGATCTATCACCTATCATTTTTATAGCTCTATTTTGTATTCTATCCAGGAAACTCAAAGAGGTTATTGGAGAACCTGCCCAGATGTGGGAGTTATACTCAAGCTTTGGACGAATATACGCCTTATAAATAATTCCTATATCAGACTGCGAGAAAAATTTCTTGCATCTTCTTTTTTTTTTATTTTATGTTAATTGTGTATTTGTTTAAATTGTAGGTTTTGTAATAAAAATATTGTTTTTTACTTTATAAATGTTAAATGTTTAATTATTCAATTTGTGTAATATTTGTAATATTTGTAATTAATGTAATTAATGTAATTAATGTATTTTGTTAATATGTGTATGTAATTAATTAATGTAATGTGAAATGTGATACTTATTTTCCGTGGTTTTATGCTGCTGCTGCTGTTGCTTCTGCTTGTGGTGTTGGTTGTCGTCAAAGTGAACGAGATAATCAAAAATTCTTATTTCCAAAGCAGAAGCAACGGAGAACAAGAATTAGATAACAAAACTAGATAACTGTTACAATAGTTGCTTTTGCAAAATATTAAGAGAGAGAATCATTATCATAGGGTATGATATGCAATGTTTTTATAAGTTGCAAATAAAAATTAAAAACTGTTATACAACATATAGCAGTCAAATTTTTAAGAAATAGAAATAAGTATAATATTGTTTCAGAACATTCAGCCCCCCCTGGAAGACTCCGGTCTTTCAGTAGAAGGTAAGGGAGCAAGCTTCACAATAGGTCGGATGTAACTGCCGTTGTTAGTTTTGACAGTAACGACTCTGCAATTGCCATCATTTCCGGGGTGTGTTTCAGTCACCCGCCCAAGTATCCATTTTGATGGAGGGAGATTAGATTCTTTTAATAGAACGACATCATCGATTTGGAGATTTCGTTGCACTTTTTGCCATTTAGGTCGAGTTTGAAGTGAAGTCAAGTATTCTTGGTGCCAGCGCTTCAGAATCTTTGCATAAGTGCCTGTAAAAGAAACCAGTTATTTTGGGTTGAAACATTTTCTAGGTTATTAGCAGGTATAGGAACTGAAGAATAAGATTCTCCAATCATGAAATGGGATGGAGTTAGAGAAGTACGTTCAAAATCAGACGTTTGCCACATAGGGCGCGAATTTAAAAGGCTTTCGATCTTGGTCAGTACAGTGTACATTTCTTCGTAGGTCAGCATATGTTCACCTACAACGCGTTTTAAATGGGTTTTCACTGATTTCACCCCAGCCTCCCATAATCCTCCAAAGTGATGTGAGGCAGTTGGGATAAATTTCCAGGCGATTTGGTCCTTTGACAGATGATCGATGACGGTGTTGTTTCGTTGCTGAGTCATAACAAGGTCGAATAGTTCACCAAGTTTTCTTTGAGAGCCATGAAAATTAGTTGCATTGTCGCTCCATATTTCTGATGGTTTACCGCGACGCGCCACGAACCGGTCCAGAGCTAACAGAAACGCATCTGTCGATAGGTCACTAACCAATTCAATATGGATTCCTTTAGTGACAAAGCATACGAATAACCTGATGTATGTCTTCACAAATTTAGGGTTTCGACCGCGACCAAGGCGAAGACTTACAGGGCCTGCGTAATCGACACCAACCATACTAAAGGGACGTGAAAAACGAACACGCTCTACTGGTAGATCACCCATAAGTTGATGTGTAGAAGTTTGACGTTGTCGAAAGCAATCGATACAGTTGAAAACAATATTGCGTAACAGATTTCTGCAACCCAGAACATAATAGTTTTGTTTAACTAATGCGATCATTAAAGTTTCGCCAGCGTGAAGATATTGGATATGAATCGAATTAGTTATAAGTATAGCAATGGGATGCGATTTGCACAAAATTATCGGATGTTTTTCATTGTAATTTAAATCCGAAAGCCATATAGTCCACCGACCCGAAGAACTTCAGACTTGTCAAGAAACGGGCTAAGAGTCAACAATTTACTTTTTGGCGGTAGTTCTTTTCCTTTACTTAAGGCATTTATTTCGGAACCGAAAATCGAAGCTTGCGCACTTTTAATGAGTTGAGTTTTGGCTTCACACATTTCTTGGGCACACAGATAGGACAAGGAATTACGATTTTTCTTAAAACGCGAATTTTTTAATAGAGCGATATATATAGCTCACAACACGAACTAGCTTGGTCCAATTGGAATATTTGGAAGCTAAAGTTTCAAGAAGGTTTTTAACTCTCAAATTTACAACGAATACCTGAACTTTAGTACTTTTCCGTTCTTCCAAATCTTCACTCGGAAAATCTTCAATATTATAGTCTGAGATAGGCCATTCTGTAGGTTCGTTTTTCAACCATGACGGTCCGCTCCACCAGATATCTGTTGATGAAAGCAGTGACGGTGAAATACCTCGTGACGCGACATCAGCTGGATTTTCCGGAGATCTAACGTGATTCCAACGTTTAAATGGTAATGAGGATTGAATTTCAGACGTCCGGTTTGCAACAAAGACCGACCATTTTTTCGGAGACGTCGCCAGCCAATGTAACACAATTTACGAATCGGTCCAGGCAAAAACTGAAATATCTTTTTCCTGTAAAGAAACTTTAATTTTATTTACAAGTTGGGTTAGTAAAAGAGCCCCACAAAGTTCAAGTTTGGCAAAGATATAACTTTTATCGGAGCGACTCTGGTCTTTGCTGCAACGATCGAAATCATTCGGATTCAACACTACGACAGTAAACGAGGGCACCGTACGCGTCCAAAGATGCATCACAAAACGCTTGTAGCTGCTTGTGGGTTTTACCAGACCACATTACCCTCGGAATTGATATTGATTCAACTAACGGCAGCTCATCACGGATTTTTGTCCATCGATAGACGAGTTCTTCAGGAACATCACCATCCCAGCTTATTTTTTCCCTCCATAAATTCTGAAAGATTTTGACCGAAACCACAACTGGAGCTAGAAAGTCTAATGGGTCGAAAAAACGCGAAGCATCGGAATATAAACGGCGTTTTGTAGAAGTTGATTATTGCGAAAGCGACACCTTGTAGGAGAAGCAATCCTTAGAGGGACACCATCGGAGACCAAGAACCTTGATCACTCCCGATTCTTCAAATTCTACTGAGGACATCTCACGTTGGTCCTTTGGTAAGGAGATTAAGAGAGGCTAACAATTTGTGGTCCATTTTCGCAAATTGAAACCACCTAGCTGCAAAAGTTCCACCAGTTCAATTCGAAGAGACATGACTTCATCTATGGAATCAGCTCCCGTAAAAACGTCGACGTAGAAGTCATTCAAAATAACATACGTGGCTCTAGGATGCGTTTTCGCGTAATCAATCGCCAATTGTTTCAAAGTTCTTACCGATAAGAATGGAGCAGCTGATGTACCGTAGGTTACAGTTAGTAACTTGTAGTGCTTTAATGGTTCCTCTGGTAAAGAACGCCAAATTATTCGCTGATAGTCGGTGTGGTTTGGAGCAACCAAGATCTGCCGAAACATTTTCTCTATATCCCCGGATATAACAAAACCCTGACGACGACTTCGAAGGCAAATAGTGAAGATGAAGATATTATCCCGCTTACTGCACAATTTGCAACGTAAGTAGAAACGACATCTGTTTGAAGGATGGCCTGGGCGAAGGCAGTTAAAACAAAGCTTATTTTCTTTAGCAAAATCGCGACGAGCTTCAATAGATAGCGAAGAAAAAGATTTGCAAGAAGAAAGAAAATGATCGTCCTTACACTTGGGACAACCTGCCTTAGCTTCCACCATATGTGACCGAACACTTTTTTGAATACAGCTTGACCGTTTAGAAACCGGAATATCTGACGATGGTGTTCCGCAAGCTTCAAGGCAATTACACCTATTTTGTAAAAAATCTAAAAACTCTTGAATCTTACACTCAGTATTAGAGCCTACCTCACGAGCCCATTCTTGTTTCGTTTCATAGTCAAGTTTTTGTAATAAAATATAAATTATCCACGGATCTCTGGATGTAGCTTCTAACGAATTAAGACCGCGTATAATCTCATCAGTTTGATCGAAAACTTTTCGAAGAAGCCCAGCACTAGGAGATTTAACCGACGGTAACGATAAGAAAGTTTGAATAAATGATTGAATAATCAAGTGAGCTTTATCGTAGCGTTCCTCTAGCTTATCCCAAGCTTCGATATAATTTTTGTCCGTACACGGAGTATTTTTAAACAATTCAGCGGGTTGCTTACCGAGAAACGATTTCCTTAAGCCTGACTAAATGAACTTCCAGAGAAGAAAGCAAAGTCGATTCATCGATGCTTTCAGAAAAGGTCAATTGCATGGAAAGCGAAGCCTTTGCGCGACCGCGTTTGCCCTTAACCAATTGCAAATTCATTTTTGTTTAAATGTACCAAAATGTTCTTAATTTCAATTAAAATTAATTAAATTAATGAAATAAATTTCAAAAAGTATTTATGCAACACAAAAGAATTAATTTGCAGTTTACGATAGTAAGTTCAATGTCTAAATTGTTCTCAAATGCAACAACACGTGTTGGCATATAATATATACATATATAGCATATGTAAAATTTAATTAATTTAATTCAATTTAATTGATAAGTTTTAATCAACAAAAAAAGCATAGCTTTTTATTAAAAAAAAGCATAGCATAATTAATTGCAGAGCTTAATATAAATTAAGAATTGTCTCACAATTATTTTAATCACTTTGACGACCGCACTGCACATTTCAATTTGATTAATCCGACCACGATGGATCAATGTTTGATTCGATGTAGACTGCAGTTGTTTTTTTTTATTTTATGTTAATTGTGTATTTGTTTAAATTGTAGGTTTTGTAATAAAAAGATTGTTTTTTACTTTATAAATGTTAAATGTTTAATTATTCAATTTGTGTAATATTTGTAATATTTATAATTAATGTATTTTGTTAATATATGTATGTTATTAATTAATGTAATGTGAAATGTGATACTTATTTTCTGTGGTTTTATGCTGCTGCTGCTGTTGCTTCTGCTTGTGGTGCTGGTTGTCGTCAAAGTGAACGAGATAATCAAAAATTCTTATTTCCAAAGCAGAAGCAATGGCAGAACAAGAATTAGATAACAAGAACTAGATAACAATAGTTGCTTTTGCAAAATATTAAGAGAGAGAATAACACAGCCACACAAAAAAATATAAAAGTTCTGACCTGGGATTGCGACTAGGTTTTTCATATAGTTTTTGGGTCGCTGAAACCGAATCCGAAGTCTGTTTTGCTCCATCACGTCAGGTTTTCGAGATAACGTCATAAATTGTCACGAAAACAAAAAAAATTTTTCTCTGATCTGGATGTGCGAATATGTTAATCATATATTTTTTGGATCGCTGAATCCGGATTCGAAGTCAATTTTGCTCTATCGCGTCAGGTTTCTGAGATATCCTCAAAAAAATGTCAAAACCAAAAAAACAAAAGTTTTTATCTGGGGTTGCGACCGAATTTTTCATATAGTTTTTGGGTCGCTGAAACCGAATCCGAAGTCTGTTTTGCTCCATCACGTCAGGTTTTTGAAAAATCCTCAAAAAATGTCTAAACTAGCAACCCAAAAGCTATATGAAAAACCTAGACGCAACCCCAGATAAGAAATTTTGTTGTTTTGGTTTTGACATTTTTTTGAGGATATCTCAGAAACCTGACGTGATAGGGCGAAATTGACTTCGAATCTGGATTCAGCGATCTAAAAACTATATGATTAACATATTCGCACATCCAGATCAGAGAAAAATTTTTTTGTTTTCGTGACATTTTTTTAGGTTATCTCGAAAACCTGACATGATGGGGCAAAACGGACTCCGGATTCGGTTTCAGCGACCCAAAAACTATATGAAAAACCTAGTCGCAATCCCAGGTCAGAACTTTTATTTTTTTTTGTGTGGCTGTGTAATTATCATAGGGTATGATATGCAATGTTTTTATAAGTTGCAAATAAAAATTAAAAACTGTTATACAACATATAGCAGTAAAATTTTTAAGAAATAGAAATAAGTATAATATTGTTTCAGAACAAAATCTTTGCCACTGGGTACAAGGAGGTTAAGTCATAAATAATGATAGTTTTCCAGAAAATTCGATTGAAGCTGAATCGATGAATTTTTGAGCATTGATCCTCTTATTTTTATAGAAAGGAGTATCTCTAAATGTATGTTTTTGAAACAAAATAAAAGAGAAAGAAGATCTTATCTTATTTCATCAAAATCCGAAAAGTGCAATTTTATGACTTAACATCTTTGTACCCGGCGGCAAAGAAATATGTGTTCATTCCACAGGAGGTGGTTTGTGATGCACATACCGAGAATGGAAAGCTTTTCGGTTTCCTTGATGCAAGTACCACTCGTGGATAGTGGCATAGGAGACAGGTTACGCTTTAATGATAGTAAGCAGCATTGTGTTTTTGAAGCATTTATTTCTACGTGATTTCTTATTCCCCATTGGACAATGCTATCAAGATCAGAATTTAATGACCATATCATATTTAGCCATTCAAGATCCACTTCCGAAGAACATGGGCGAGAATCTGGAAACGAATATGAAAAACTGTGGGTACTATCATCAGCAAAACAGTTGAGTGAATTAGAAGTTTCAGACATAAGAGAACATTTAAAAAGATGAGAAAGAGAGTCGGAGACAGAACGGAGCCCTGTGGCACACCAGCATTTATTTTGTGGGTTTCAGACTTGAATCCATCCAACATGACTTGTATTGAACGGTTCGAAAGGTAATTTCTAATCCAACGAACTCATCGACGCCAAAAGCACGCATTTTTGAAAGAAGAGCTTGATGCCAAACTCTATCAAATGCCTTTGAAATATCAAGTGCAACAATCTTACTTTCTCCGAAACGATGTAAAGATTCGTTCCAATGCTCGGTGAGATAAACTATCAGATCACCAGTGGACCTGTTGCTACGGAAGCCGTACTGCCGGTCATTAATTTGAGGAAGATTCGCGTTTTTTAGAAACAGGATGGACAAATGCTGTTTTCCATCTACTCGGGAAGAGACCAGTAGAATAGAACCGATGAAAAAGCTTACGCAGTGGTTTTGCCAGCGTGGAAGAACACCTCTTCAGAACGATGGGGGGGGGGGGATACTATCCGGGCCAGCGGATTTGTGTATGTCAAGATCTTTGAGAACTCTTGCTACTCTACGAGTGCGAAAGAAGATTCGTCCCATGGATCCGTTTACGCTCTCAAGTACAGGCGGATTCAAGACACTATCTGGCAATGTGGAGTTGGCAGCGAACTGCCTCGCAAGTAGGTTACTGCAAAAATTTGGTCCGTCGAATATGGGCGTTGCTAGCCTTATTAGCTTGTTTGAACTTTTTTCGGTTTTTCTCAGTGGGATTGGCTTTATAACATCGAAAGCTTACATCTTTAACCCTAATAACATCTTTGCAGCTCGAATCAAACCATGCATTCTCTTTCGGTTTGATTGTTTTAACCCTTTTTCAACCTGTGGAAGAGAAGATTACCAAATTATAAAATCATCCCGCTTGGCATTGTGGCACATTGCTTCCATTTGCAAATCTACCACTTTACATCGAAATTATTGGCTTCATTTGCAAAAAAACAAATTATTAAATTCTCGTTTGCATTGTGACGCATTGGTCCTGTTCACGATATTGAAATTTTTTGAGACTTCGGCATCTTCAAAGTGCGTCTTTTCTATAATCTTTTCGCACAGTGCCTTCTTTTTCAAAAATTTCATCATTATTCGTCATCATCAGCAGAGTCGTCGACTCTTCGATCTGTGTAATTTACACGGTGCAATTTTCACCTTAGCACAATCGTCGTCGTCATCATCAGAGTCGTCTTCCTGTCGTTCAGTGCTTAATTCACACGAGGCAATCCTAACCTTGGCACAATCATCATCAGAGTCGTCGTCTTTTCAATCAGTGCTCAATCACACGGTGCATTTTTCACCTCAGCACGATCATCGTCATCAGATTCATCATCATCAAAGTCGTCATAGTGCAATTTTCATCCAAGCACACTAGTCGCCATTCTCTTCATCAAAGTCGTCATAGTGCAATTTTCATCCAAGCACACTTGTCGTCATTCTCATCATCAAAGTCGTCATATCATCAACAAATCAGTCATCATCTTCAGAAAAGTCGTCATCATCTTCACCATCGTTATCATCATTAGTTGAATCATCATCGTCATCATCCAAATCATCATCGGCACAAAAAAAGTGTTTATTCAAACAAAGTTGTGCCATCATAATCATCGTTAACATAGTGGGACAAAGTAACGCCACCGTGACCGTTATTACGTCACACCAAATTCATACCACCGTTACCGTTACAAAGTCACACTATCATCACACCACCGCGGTGGTGTGATGATAGTGTGACGGTGCACCGTGACCGTTATACTATCGTCATGTAATCATCAAAGTGGTCATCATCATCATCATCAAAGAAGTCATCATCATCCTCATCACTATCCAAATCATCATCATCTCAATCATCATCGAACTTTTCAACAATAATATCATCATAGAATTCATCATAATTACATTTTGTGGATAAAGGTACGTTCTATAATTTCATTTTAGTGCGTTTTATTACATTACCTAAATATTTTCAATAAATCAAGTCACTATATACTATATATATTCACTTTATATTGTACGTTATTATTTATACGTTTGAACTTTCACTTTTTCACTTTTAAATTTTTAAAATCATCTTAATCCGTTGTTATTAAATTGCACTTTTATTGTCAATATAATGGCCTTATTAGAAGATTTAATTTTCGCGTCCGACCAATTGGTTGAGTTCCATGCGGACTTCAAGGACAAGCCAAGTTCCACTTTTACGGTTTCCTTATTAGAGGCGTTTAGCGCTATATTATCCGATCTATGGTGCGAATTTAAACTAGCTTACCGTCAGTTCATGAGAACAGGCGATGAAGAGCTAAAAAGAACTTCGGTAAATGAAGTCAAAGCCAAATATCGTAGTGCTTCCACCACGTATTTCATATGCGCAAGCTCCATTTCTGATTTTTTAAAGTCTCTTCAAACTAGTGTTTCAGAACTACATGAAAAAGATTCTAGTTTAAATACCTCTAAAATTGAAAGCAGTGGACACAATATTAAGGTTCCTGCATGCGATACTCAAGAATTTCACGGCAACTATTTACAATGGCCATCATTCCGCGGTATGTTTACTTCGGTTTACATTAATCACTCCAAACTTAGCGATGTTCAAAAGCTATTTCATTTACGCGCTAAAACCAAAGACCAAGCATTTGATATTGTCAATAAGTTCGGTCTAACAGACAACAATTTTCAACTTGCATGGAACGCGTTGAAAGATCAATACGAAAATAAACGTATTTTGATCAACAACCAAATCCAAATTTTATTAACTCAAAAACAAATCTTTGTAGAATCTAGCAAAGATATAAAATCACTCCAAAGCAACATTAATGACGCTATAATTGCGCTAAAATCATACGATATCAATGTCGATTCTTGGAATGCGATCCTTATTTTTCTATGTGCCTCTCGACTACCAGATAAAACACTTAATCTTTTTGAAAGTTCACTAGTAAAACCCACTGAGATTCCCACTTGGGAACAAATGAATACGTTTCTATCCAATCGCTATCGCGTTCTCGAGAGTGTCTCTGAAATGAAACAGAGCACTCCGAAACCAAATAAAACTCTCAGATTCTATTCATCAAAACGCTCCACTTCATTCATCTCAGCATGATTCACCTTCTTCATCTCAACTCGATTCTTCTGCTTCATCCTCACCTCTAGTTAAACTCGATCATCAACATAATATACAGTCCACTTCAACTTCAAATCATATCGTCATGTTTTCAAAAACTTTTCGTCAAGTTTTATTAGCAACTGCTATAGTTAAAATTCATCACTTTGGAAATGATTTCCATCTACGAGCTTTAATTGATCAAGGATCCGAAGTGTCCTTTATAACTGAACATTTTCAGAAACTTATCGGTCTACCAACCCAATCTACTCAAGCCCGAATATGTGGCATGGGTACCACTGAAACTGCTTCATCTTCGAAACCTTGCACTTTCACTCTTTTCTCTAATAATGTCAGAGATTTTAAAATTCAGGTTGAAGCTTTAGTTCTTAAAAAGCTGACAAGTAATTTACCTGCGGTTTCAATGAATCTTACTCAAACGGAAATTCATTTTGATTTTTCTTTGGCAGATCCGCTTTTTTATCAAAGTTCCAGCATTGACATGCTCATCGGAGCTGACCTTTATCCTGATATAATCTTGGAAGGTTTGAAAAAGAATGTTTTGAGTACTATTGTCGCACAGAATACCGTTTTTGGTTGGATACTTCTAGGGCCTTATGAAACTGCTCCTGTTGTATCAACTTTTTCCACTTTCGTAACACGACAAAACGATTTATTAGCAAAAGTGGATCAAAAAATTGAAAGATTTTGGAAACTGGAGGAGTTACCTCAAGTTCCTATATTCACTCCATCCGATCAACTATGCGAAGATTTAAATCGCGATACAACCTATCGAGATCCCTTAACGGGTCGATATGTCGTTAGACTCCCTTTTAAAAGGCCTCCTCAAGAATCACCTTTGGGCGTCTCGCGTTTCAACGCAATGCAACAATACTTGCGAAATGAAAAATCAATATTGGCTAAACCTGCTCTCAAAGAAGAAAATGAAAAGGTTTTAGGAGAATATATCACTTTAAATCACATGACGACACTTCACGCTATGAATTATTTGATGAAGATAATGTTCAATCTTATTATCTTCCACATCACGCCGTTTTAAAACCTCAAAGCACTACTACCAAATTGCGGGTAGTATTTAATGCCTCAAGCCACTCTTCTAATGGTAAAAGTTTAAATGATCTTTTACATACGGGTCCTATTCTTCAAAATGATATGGTGTTCCTTATTCTAAATTGGCGATTTTATAGATATGTCTTTAATGGTGACATAGAGAAAATGTATCGACAGATACATATTCATCCGGAACATGCTCAATATCAACAATTTTATTTCGACCAAGTCCTGATCAAAAAATCACTGATTATCAACTCAACAATGTCACTTCTGGGAGTTTACCCCTATTTAGCTATACGCACCCTCCATCAACTGGCTTCAGAAGTTCAAGAAATTTATCCTCTTGCTTCAAAAATCTTGAAGACAGAATTTTATGTAGATGATGTGCTTTCCGGCGCTCGTGATGTTTTGTCGGCACAAAGAAGCCAAATCGAACTTATCACTGCACTTCAATCCGCTGGATTTAATTTACGCAAATGGACTGCTAACCATTCAGTGCTTTTGAATCATCTTCCTACAGATCACCTTCTAAATAAAGATTTTTTAAATCTCGAAGATTTCCAAGACTCTTGGAATTAAGTGGAACGCATCTTCCGACACTTTTTCCTTTGCTATCAAAGAATTCATCATAATTACATTTTGTGGATAAAGGTACGTTCTATAATTTCATTTTAGTGCGTTTTATTACATTACCTAAATATTTTCAATTAATCAAGTCACTATATACTATATATATTTACTTTATATTGTACGTTATTATTTATACGTTTGAACTTTCACTTTTTCACTTTTAAATTTTTAAAATCATCTTAATCCGTTGTTATTAAATTGCACTTTTATTGTCAACATAATGGCCTTATTAGAAGATTTAATTTTCGCGTCCGACCAATTGGTTGAGTTCCATGCGGACTTCAAGGACAAGCCAAGTTCCACTTTTACGGTTTCCTTATTAGAGGCGTTTAGCGCTAAATTATCCGATCTATGGTGCGAATTTAAACTAGCTTACCGTCAGTTCATGAGAACAGGCGATGAAGAGCTAAAAAGAACTTCGGTAAATGAAGTCAAAGCCAAATATCGTAGTGCTTCCACCACGTATTTCATATGCGCAAGCTCCATTTCTGATTTTTTAAAGTCTCTTCAAACTAGTGTTTCAGAACTACATGAAAAAGATTCTAGTTTAAATACCTCTAAAATTGAAAGCAGTGGACACAATATTAAGGTTCCTGCATGCGATACTCAAGAATTTCACGGCAACTATTTACAATGGCCATCATTCCGCGGTATGTTTACTGCGGTTTACATTAATCACTCCAAACTTAGCGATGTTCAAAAGCTATTTCATTTACGCGCTAAAACCAAAGACCAAGCATTTGATATTGTCAATAAGTTCGGTCTAACAGACAACAATTTTCAACTTGCATGGAACGCGTTGAAAGATCAATACGAAAATAAACGTATTTTGATCAACAACCAAATCCAAATTTTATTAACTCAAAAACAAATCTTTGTAGAATCTAGCAAAGATATAAAATCACTCCAAAGCAACATTAATGACGCTATAATTGCGCTAAAATCATACGATATCAATGTCGATTCTTGGAATGCGATCCTTATTTTTCTATGTGCCTCTCGACTACCAGATAAAACACTTAATCTTTTTGAAAGTTCACTAGTAAAACCCACTGAGATTCCCACTTGGGAACAAATGAATACGTTTCTATCCAATCGCTATCGCGTTCTCGAGAGTGTCTCTGAAATGAAACAGAGCACTCCGAAACCAAATAAAACTCCCAGATTCTATTCATCAAAACGCTCCACTTCATTCATCTCAGCATGATTCACCTTCTTCATCTCAACTCGATTCTTCTGCTTCATCCTCACCTCTAGTTAAACTCGATCATCAACATAATATACAGTCCACTTCAACTTCAAATCATATCGTCATGTTTTCAAAAACTTTTCGTCAAGTTTTATTAGCAACTGCTATAGTTAAAATTCATCACTTTGGAAATGATTTCCATCTACGAGCTTTAATTGATCAAGGATCCGAAGTGTCCTTTATAACTGAACATTTTCAGAAACTTATCGGTCTACCAACCCAATCTACTCAAGCCCGAATATGTGGCATGGGTACCACTGAAACTGCTTCATCTTCGAAACTTTGCACTTTCACTCTTTTCTCTAATAATGTCAGAGATTTTAAAATTCAGGTTGTTCTTAAAAAGCTGACAAGTAATTTACCTGCGGTTTCAATGAATCTTACTCAAACGGAAATTCATTTTGATTTTTCTTTGGCAGATCCGCTTTTTTATCAAAGTTCCAGCATTGACATGCTCATCGGAGCTGACCTTTATCCTGATATAATCTTGGAAGGTTTGAAAAAGAATGTTTTGAGTACTATTGTCGCACAGAATACCGTTTTTGGTTGGATACTTCTAGGGCCTTATGAAACTGCTCCTGTTGTATCAACTTTTTCCACTTTCGTAACACGACAAAACGATTTATTAGCAAAAGTGGATCAAAAAATTGAAAGATTTTGGAAACTGGAGGAGTTACCTCAAGTTCCTATATTCACTCCATCCGATCAACTATGCGAAGATTTAAATCGCAATACAACCTATCGAGATCCCTTAACGGGTCGATATGTCGTTAGACTCCCTTTTAAAAGGCCTCCTCAAGAATCACCTATGGGCGTCTCGCGTTTCAACGCAATGCAACAATACTTGCGAAATGAAAAATCAATATTGGCTAAACCTGCTCTCAAAGAAGAAAATGAAAAGGTTTTAGGAGAATATATCACTTTAAATCACATGACGACACTTCACCCTATGAATTATTTGATGAAGATAATGTTCAATCTTATTATCTTCCACATCACGCCGTTTTAAAACCTCAAAGCACTACTACCAAATTGCGGGTAGTATTTAATGCCTCAAGCCACTCTTCTAATGTGTGTAGGCCGACGTAATTTCATTTTTTTTTAATATCATTTAAATAATTCTACCCATAACAATTTTTGGTCTTACTGTACACATACGAAATTCCATACCACCGAGCATAACCTAAATGGTCTAAAATTATTGTCTGCGAGCATGCCAAATTTCGCATTTGCTTCGAACATCCTCAACTTTTCCGGATAAAAGCATATTTCGTTTCCTTAAATCGATCTTTTTAACTCGAACTCTAATCCATGGTAGAACGCCTCAATCTCCATCCTAAGAGTCTTAAAAGTGTAATTAAAGTACATATCGCTAATTAAGTGAATTTAAAAAGATACCTGTACTTAATCATTATAATCGTTTATTATAATTTGGGAATAATTTACAAATAAAAAGTACAATAAATAATTGATCAAACCATTGATTTATTCAACAAAAAGGTAATTTCTAGTTCCAAACTGATTATTCTAAGTCAAAAGAAGCTTACAAATTTATTTTTTTGTTTAACTACATACTAGTGATCCATTGGGTGTGCTTTAGAACTAAGCAAAACCTCTGGGAGACGATCCGAAGATCACTCCTAGAAAACCTGATAAAACCCTTTACAAAGGTTCTTGACAATTATTCAGATATATCGCCATAAACCTATATCATCGATAACAAATCCAAATCTTACATCTTGGAAACTATCGATTGTGTATAAAAGGAAGAAATCGCCTCGAGAAAGTTCTGGTTGTGCCTTTGGCGCTTCCACGAGGCCCAACTTTCAAGCGATCCAACCAGATCTTCAAAATTGGTCACTTCAAACCAATTAAACGATCAAGATTAATAAAAGAAAGCTTGGCTGATCAAAACTCAAGCGATAAGAGCATCACAAGCTTACGTGGCTCGTTTCTACAGTCAACAAACCGCCTGTCTGATCATACACTCGATCTTACAACAACAACAAAAAATCAAGAATACAACTATATACCCAAAAATCGTTTTCATCTAAACTTAGTCTAAGCGACACCAAGATTTTGTTTAAATGTAATACCAAATAAGAATTTGTACAACCCATCCATACTCAACAATCAAACTATCATCAAAAACCAACAAACTCGTCAACTCCATCATAACAACAATATTATCGTTATCATTCATCCTAAACTTTAATCAAACCTTATAATTTATCAATAACTTATTGTGTCTCTCATCAAATCATCATTTAAATTATCGTTCAACTTGTGCATTGTGTTTATATCCAGTATAGAACATCAATTAGCTGAGCTTATAAAAAAAAGATTAGCGCTCCGACAACTACGGGGATGCTGTGCACATCATCTTTGGAGAGCGGGTAAGTCATTTTTGTTTAATTGTTTTTGTATCAAATTGAACGACTTTTTATGATGAGAATTTTTAAAACTTAATTTCTAACTTAAACTTTTAAAATATCTTAATTTCTATCTTAATCTTTATGAAATTACTAAGTACTAAAGTGAATCCTTTTTATGAAAGTGTGTGTTTTGTAACGAAGTTACAAAATCACCCCCAAACTAAGCCAAACTAATAACAACCGAAAACCCCTCAATGGATGCTACATCGAGATTATCAAGATTGTACAGCTGCAGCCATAACCGAAAAATCGTTGCATATCGTGGGGCGCCCACGCAATTCTTGTTCTTGTTATACACACAAATATGTTATTGTTATTAGTTTATTGCAGTGCACGATACAAAAGAAAAATGTGTATCTGTTTCCGTACGTAGTTTTAAGTTATGAGCATTAGAGTTTATATTTAGTTACTACCATTAGTATTATAAGTAAACGTAAGAAATGCACTGAATTTTGTCTTCTATCTCGCTACCGATTTTTGTTAATAAAAGCATAAAGATAAAGACCTGAAATAAGCCGAAGGTTGTGAAGTGCAATAAAGGCATTTTCAAAAGGAATTTTTGAATTAAAAAAAAAAACTATTTGTCTGAAGCGAAAAGCTGACGGCGGGAAATTAATTTCCATTTAATTAGCAAAAGGCTATTTGTCTGAAGCGAAAGCTGACGGCGGGGACTTAAGTTCCATTATAGGGTAATTTGCCTGAAGCAGTAGCTGACGGTGGGAGTATTATCTCCATTCATTTTGCCTGAAGCGTAAGCGGACGGTTTAGGGTTATTTGCCTAAAACGAAAGTGGACGGCGGGAAATTAATTTCCATTTTAGGGTTATTTGCCTGAAGTATAAACAGACGGCGGGAATAGTATTTCCATTGTAGGTTATACGAAATACTCTGTTAGTGGTGAGGTCAATAATAAAAAATATTTGTATTAAAAATTGTAAATAATTAAAGAATTTTTAAGAATAAAAATATTTATTTTTTTAAAATAAGAATCTTGTCTTTTGGTGTTATTTGGACTTTGACAACCGAGTTTTCAGCTGCTTTCTTCGGGTTCACCCTGGCCCCGCTGAGTCCTACCCCAGCTGAGAAGAAAAAGCATCACAAATTGGCGCCCGAGCAGGGACCTTTAGGAAGTTCATCCAAACACCCACCGCCGACCGATTGGAACTTTCAAAAAGGTACCACCGACACCGATTACCGCTACTTAATTAACATCCAGCGACCAACGCTAACTAATCCACCGAACACCGCCCGCCATTTCACCAGCCACCGCCTACCAATTCACCGACTACCGCCCGCCAACCCACCGACTACCGCCTACCAATTCGCCGACTACCGCCCACCGCTTACCACCCGCGTTCAGACACCCGTATTCCACCAACCGCCAACATGACTGACAGCGACAACGAAGCCAATGAAGAAAACATCTTCAAGAACCTGGGGTTCATATATTTCATGAAGAAACCTGAGCTGGTCGAGGCTCTGGCTTCTCGAAGCCTGGACACAGAAGGGACTATGAAAGTGTTACGTCAACGACTCAGCAACCATCTCAAAAAAGTTCGTTCGCATAGTTCGACCCAAAACCTTTGCGAGAAATGGGAAACCATAGTTGAGCAAAGAATCGATGCCGAGGAACCCGTTCTTACTTCTGCCAGTGCTCCTAAGCCAGACAAAGCCACCAGTACATTACATGTTCCAGACCCAGGATCAGTTCTACCACCGTTCATCCAGACCTCCTTCGTCTTACCTTCCTTGCCAACTCACTCGTCCGGAGTTAACCACCATCCATCGCCTAATCGTCGCCATCACCGATCCATACGCCTAAATCGTCCGACCCACAAAATCTGTCACTCCACCGACCAAACATAATTCATCCGAATGCTGAGACAACTCCGCCGCACTCCAACCGTCTCACCCTGAGTTATGAAGCGGAGGTAATGAACACCGTCCGCAAATGGGGTCTCCGATTCGATTCGTCAGGGAATCCGTTGGAGTTTCTTGAACGTCTCACCGAATTAACGCGGTGTTATAACATTCCATCCAAGGACATTATCAGAGCTTTACCCGAAATATTTCGAGGCAGCGCTTTAGAGTGGCTCCGGATTAAAGGGGACGAGTTTTCCACTTGGGAAAAATTCAGAGAAGCGTTTATTCGTCATTTTCTGCCCGCCCGATACCTACACAAGCTCGAAGAAGAAATATTGCGCAAACGCCAAGGGCCTCGAGAAAAGGCTAAAGATTACATTCTGTCAGCCCAATACTTGCTGCGCCAACACCCTCGAATGCCCATTTCTGAAAACATCGACCGCATATTCGACAATATGCGCCCCGAGTACCGGTATTATATCCGCCGCCGAGATTTCACCACCCTTGATGAGCTGGCTTTCTTAGCCGAAGAGTTCGAATTCGTCAGGAACGATGAAAGGAATCTTCGTCCAGCTCCGAATCCAGCAACAGTTCCACCGATTCCCCGAAGTCAACCAACAGTAACTCCGTACAACCGAGACACTCACTGTTGGAATTGTAAGCAACGTGGGCATCGCAAAGAGACATGCCATAGACCTTTTCGTCTATTCTGCTCGTTTTGCGGAGAAGATGGTCGTTTAACAAAAGACTGTAATTGCCATAGGAATTCAGTTTCCGTAATCACCGCATCACCCGTACGAGACCCTAGGACTTTCATTCCTATCAGAGTCGAAAGTGAAACTTACCAAGCTTTGGTGGATACTGGCTCTACGAGGACTTTTGTGGGTGCTGCCCTGAGACAAAAGTTTAAGGACTGGGACTTACCTATGCGTACGCAAACCCGCCCGATCCATCTAGCAAACGGCGAGCCAATCATCACATCAGAACATTACACCGCAACATTTAAGTTAGGTGGCGCTACTTTGACTGGAGAGGTAACTTATTTACCTAGCTTAGACGAAGACGCTATTATCGGGGTCGACTTTTTGAACCAAGCCAACTTAAAGATCTACCTGGGTGACGAGCTCATTGATGGCAAGAAAACAGCATCGGGAACCGAGCCAAGTCGTGTGTGCTCCATGACGTCACATTTACCCGCAAAGCAGCAGGAGGACTTGCAAACGTTTTTAGACACCGAATTACCAAAGTTCGAGAACATCAAAGGTATCTCGAATGTCCCTCCGCACCGTATCCGCCTCAACTCAACCGAGCCGTTTAAACAGCGGTATTACCCCCGAAACCCGGCCATGCAGAAGATTATAAACGAGGAAATAGACGACTTATTGAAAACAGGGAAGATTAGCCCTTCGAAGAGCCCGTACAGCTCCCCTATCGTTTTAGTAAGAAAGAAAGTAGGATCGTGGAGAGTCTGTGTCGACTTTCGTCGACTCAACGAAGTGTCATGTAAGGATGCGTACCCTCTGCCTTTCATAGTATCCATTTTAGACAAGCTGCGAGAAGCAAAGTTCATAACCACTATAGACCTGAAACAAGGCTACTGGCAAATAGCGCTAGAGCAAAGCTGCCGCCCTTACACCGCTTTTACCGTACCAGGGAGGGGCTTGTTCGAGTGGAATGTAATGCCGTGTGGGTTACATTCAGCAGGCGCAACTTTTCAGAGGGCTATGGACTCATTGTTTGGAACTGATATAAACGACCACGTACTCGTATACCTCGATGACATCATCGTCATTAGCAAAACATTTGAAGAACACATTCAACACTTGACGGAAGTATTCAACAAACTCCGTTCCGCCAACCTGAAGATAAATGCCGAAAAATGTAGTTTCTGTTGCAGCGGTCTAAAATACTTGGGGCATGTTGTAAGCCAGGAAGGGATCCACACAGATCCTGATAAAATATCGGCAGTGTTACAGTTAAAAACCCCGGCCAACTCTCGAGAATTACGTCGCATTCTTGGAACTTGTTCATGGTACCGCCGCTTTATTAAAGATTTTTCTTTCGTAGCCGCCCCACTGACAAGATTGCTTAAGAATAACGTGAAGTGGAATTGGGGCCCCGAACAACAAACGGCGTTCGACTTATTAAAAACCAGGCTCACCGAAGCGCCCGTCCTAGCATGCCCAGATTTTGGTTTACCATTTACATTGCAAACGGATGCTAGTAATTTTGGTCTAGGAATAGTATTAACGCAGAATTTCGATGGTAACGAAAGGGTAATAGCGTACGCCAGCCGAACCCTCACCGACCAAGAGCAGAAGTACGCGGTCACAGAAAAAGAATGTCTCGCCATAGTATGGGGGATCAGGAAAATGAGGCCATATCTCGAGGGGTATCACTTTAACGTCATAACCGATCACCATTCTTTGAAATGGTTACACTCTTTAGAGAATCCGTCAGGCAGGTTGGCAAGATGGGCTTTGGAACTGCAGCAGTTCGATTTTGAGATCCAGTATCGTAAAGGGGCATTGAACGTCGTAGCCGATGCATTATCTCGTGACCCCCTCCCTATCACTGAAACAGACAGATTAGCCGCCGCCATGGATTTCAAAATTGATTGGCTACAGAAGAAGTTCGCCGAAGTGAAGAAAGACCCCGCAAAGCACCCAGACTACAAGATCGAGGCAAGTCAACTTTACCGTCGATTTGCCAACAATCAACCGTTGGCGGCTCCACAAGAATACGATTGGAAGCTTTGCGTCCCAATCTCCGACCGCGCCCAAATTTTACATGAGAATCATGATGTCGTCACAGCCGGCCATTTAGGAGTCGCCAAAACCACCTCCCGCATGGCAAAGCGTTACTATTGGCCCGGGATGTTCCGCGACATCGGTAAATACGTCCGAAAGTGTCAAGTCTGCAACAGGTATAAAGCGTCGCAGCAAAAACCTAGCGGACTTATGTTTACGAAGCCAGCGGAGCAGCCTTGGGAGATTGTTTGTGCCGATTTCGTCGGTCCGCTCCCGAGATCCATGAAAGGTAACACTATGTTACTTGTGATAACGGATAAGTTCACCAAATGGGTTGAAGCTACTCCATTAAGAGCCGCAACCACGTCAGGCCTGATAAAAGCAGTCCGTGAACATATCGTGAATCGATTTGGAGTTCCTCGAATTTTTCTTTCCGACAATGGAGCCCAGTTCACAAGCCGCCAGTTCCAAGACTTTCTTAGTGAGCTAGGAATTCAACATCGACTCACTGCACCCTACACTCCACAAGAGAACCCGACCGAGAGGGTCAACCGAGTAATAAAGACAATGATCGCTCAGTACGTGCAAACCAACCAACGAACCTGGGACGAGCACATCCCAGAATTTACATTCGCTATAAACACCAGCCGTCACGATTCCACCGGATTTACCCCGGCCCTGCTCAACTTTGGACGAGAGCTCCGAGGGCCGAATGAGTTCCGACACGCACCGCCAACCGACGTTCCAACCGAAGACGTAAACAGCAGACAGGAGCGCATCCGAACTTTGTACGAGCTTGTTCGTATAAATTTACAACGAGCCAGCCAAACGCAAGCAAAATCATACAACTTGCGAAGACGCCCTTGGTGTCCCAGTATAGGAGAGCGCGTATATAAAAAAGTGAGAGTTTTATCTTCCGCCGTGAATTATTTTGCCGAAAAGTTGGCACCCAAATACGACGGGCCCTATGAGGTCGTCAAAATTATTTCTCCCGTCATCGTCGTCTTAAAATTATTAGGCAAAAATAAGAAAGGAAACACTCTTCGAGCACACGTGAGAGATCTCAAAGGTTTTCCTCCTGAGGCGGAAAATATAGAAAGCCATACTAGCGCCGCCGTCGGCCGTGAATTTTTAGTAGAGCAGCAGCCCTCGTTTGGATTGGAGCTAGTAAAACCGATTGTCCTCAACCAGCTAAATTTACAAAATAACCCTGAGGCAGAAAATATTAAAAGCCATACCAGCGCCACCGTCATACAGGAGTTCTTATTAGAGCAGCAGCAGCCATTGGGATTGGACTTAATCAAACCAGTTGTCATCAACCATCCAAATTCGCAAAATAATTTTTCTACAGCTCTCAGTTCACATCTAGTTCGCGCCCAAGACGTAATATACACCTTAGCCGAGCCAACGCAAATTAATCAGCAGGAGGCAGACAAAACGATGAACCCCGCACATACCCGTCCAAATCATCAAATCATGAATACTGAAGATCCAGAAGCTGCCCAGCAAAACCCTACCCCCCGATTTAACCGTCTGTCAGCCCCCGAACGAGTGGCGCTCCCCGTTCCTATCATATACGAACCATGGGTTAGACAGTCCACGACCCCACGTAGAATGATGGCACCGACTCGGGACGCTGAGGGACGACCGTGCACGTCGTTACAACCTGCGAGACGAATAAGTCATAGGATAACTCACGATCGAGAAGCCGCGATGCCCATACCTCCGCGCCCTAAGCCTGCCGTAACGATGGCATTGGTGCGAGCGCAACGAGCAGCAGCCCAGGAGTTGTGGCTAAATCGGCCCCCAGCACCCTCACCGCCAAAGCCAGTAGCTGGACAGCCAAGTACTTCCTCGAGTGCACGTTGTGGACCAACCCAGGAAGCAGCCACCATCGTACCACATCATGCTTTAGCCGCCGTTCGAGGCCATAACAAGGCAACGGGAGCAACCACCAGCAAAAACCCGATTTCTCCGCCGGTTGAAAGATCTCCCACGGCCTCAACTTCAACAAACGCCGCCAACATGCAGCAATCTGGGGTCAAACATCATTACGACCCGTTCGTGGGAATACGCGTACGAGGGCCTAATGTACGTCGTATGTTTTCTATAATGCGAAAATGGGGAAAGATCACAGTGAGGCTAAATAAAGAGAAAACGATTGCCAACCTTAGATTCAAGGGCAAAAGTAAGGATATTCCTGTGGAATATCCTTAAATTCCATATTCCCATTTTTTTTTTTTGAATGAGATTTTTTTTTTTTATTTTTCTTTATGAATTAATTTTTTGTTACGTTTGAATTAAAGTTTTTTTTATTTTTTTTATTAAAGTTTGAATTAAAGTTTTTTTTTTTAATTAATTATTTAAGATGTTGCAATTTTTTTTGATTAAAATTGAATTAAAGTTATTTATTTTTTATTATTATGGAAATTGTAATTAAGTTTCGTATCATTACTTATGGATTTTTTTTTGAAAGAAAAAAAATTGTATAAAAAAAAATGTATACAAAAAAAAAAAAAGAAAAAAAACAAAAAAAAAACAAAAAAAAAAAAAAAAAAAAAACAAAAAAAAAAAAAAAAAAACACAAAAAAACACAAAAAAAAAACACAAAAAAAACACAAAAAAAAGCAAAAAAAAAAAAAAAAAACAAACAAAAAAAAAAACAAGCCTGAATATAAAAAACCGAAAAAAAAAAAAAAAAAAAAAAAAAAAAAAAAACAAACAAACTAATTTTTTTTTATGAATTACTAATGTTTCCTTTTTTTATACGTAGATAGAATTTACGACGAGAGAGTTCTCGTCTACCGAAGAAAGAGGGGAGTGTAACGAAGTTACAAAATCACCCCCAAACTAAGCCAAACTAATAACAACCGAAAACCCCTCAATGGATGCTACATCGAGATTATCAAGATTGTACAGCTGCAGCCATAACCGAAAAATCGTTGCATATCGTGGGGCGCCCACGCAATTCTTGTTCTTGTTATACACACAAATATGTTATTGTTATTAGTTTATTGCAGTGCACGATACAAAAGAAAAATGTGTATCTGTTTCCGTACGTAGTTTTAAGTTATGAGCATTAGAGTTTATATTTAGTTACTACCATTAGTATTATAAGTAAACGTAAGAAATGCACTGAATTTTGTCTTCTATCTCGCTACCGATTTTTGTTAATAAAAGCATAAAGATAAAGACCTGAAATAAGCCGAAGGTTGTGAAGTGCAATAAAGGCATTTTCAAAAGGAATTTTTGAATTAAAAAAAAAACTATTTGTCTGAAGCGAAAAGCTGACGGCGGGAAATTAATTTCCATTTAATTAGCAAAAGGCTATTTGTCTGAAGCGAAAGCTGACGGCGGGGACTTAAGTTCCATTATAGGGTAATTTGCCTGAAGCAGTAGCTGACGGTGGGAGTATTATCTCCATTCATTTTGCCTGAAGCGTAAGCGGACGGTTTAGGGTTATTTGCCTAAAACGAAAGTGGACGGCGGGAAATTAATTTCCATTTTAGGGTTATTTGCCTGAAGTATAAACAGACGGCGGGAATAGTATTTCCATTGTAGGTTATACGAAATACTCTGTTAGTGGTGAGGTCAATAATAAAAAATATTTGTATTAAAAATTGTAAATAATTAAAGAATTTTTAAGAATAAAAATATTTATTTTTTTAAAATAAGAATCTTGTCTTTTGGTGTTATTTGGACTTTGACAACCGAGTTTTCAGCTGCTTTCTTCGGGTTCACCCTGGCCCCGCTGAGTCCTACCCCAGCTGAGAAGAAAAAGCATCACAGTTTAATGAGCATGAGCATAAGTGAAAACAATAAAAAAAAATGAGAGAGAGATAATCGTGTATAAAAAATAGATACATACAGATTAAAAACAAAAAAAAAAAACTCTAATAAAAATCCAAGAGAGAGAGAGAGCGAGCGTTCTCTAATAAACTGTGGATCTTAAATTAAAGCATTCTTGAATATAAAGCGCGAAGTAAAGTTGATCGTGCATTTTTTTTCTTTTCTAAAATTTTTGCTCTATTTTATTGTTTTCACTCAACTCACATAGGTACAGGGTTCACTCATTTGAAATCAAATGAATTATATTAATTTAAACTTTAAAGTATTCGAAATTTAGGGAATTTAAATTTGTTTTATATGTATATACGATTTTCTTTACCAATTTAATTTTCTTAATAATAAATTTGCGATGAGTAGACAAATTTTTAAAATATTTTGAATTTATATAATTTTCTTTTTGGATTGAATAAACATTATTTACATTTATGAATTTAAATAAGTCAGTTGGCTATTTTGTTTGTTTGGCTCTCAATTGAGTCATTATGGAGTAAATATAATTTTGTGCTAGGGGCAAGAGAAGGGCATTAGTGATGCTGCAACAAGATGATGTAATGATAGTTTCGTAAGAATTTTATCATTTTAAATTAGGGGTTATTGACATAAAATTAAGGGTGGATCAATAACCAAGGTGCTTCTTTGGATTCAAAGAGACGAGGGGAGGGTTACACTCAGGGTCCCAATTAACACCAAGGGATCCGACTTAGAGAGATTTTGAAGAATAATTTTCGTTGCGTATTGAAATTAGGAATTTTATTATTTTTTGTATCGGCATGATAGAGAATGTGCGGTAGTCTAGTGGCAGGTGCAAGAACCTACCCCACCGACGAGCTGGCCTTTGGTGGAAGCAAGCATGCCGAGCCGTACCGTGCTAGCTAGACATCTTATTTAGTGTGTTGTGGTTGATTTTAGGGAACCTGTGGTCCTAAGATAGCTGCAGCAAAGCATGTCATCGCTCTTCATTGAATAAGCCCATCGAAATCCGTTACACAGGTGGCGCCCATAGTGAGGCTTCGAATAAATCCATATTAAGTTTCATTTTCACCTAGAAATATTTTTTTTGTTTTTCTTTCAAGTTAATTTTAACAAAAAATAATTAAAAATTTTTTAAATAGCAATAAACACTTAAGTTGACGACCCATTTACTTCGGTCTTTTGATCATGTTTAGTGAAGCGCTAGCTGCAGTGTTTTTAAGGAAATATTTATCTAAATTTAAATCAATGACCCGAAATTAACATGTACCGGATACAATTTTTCGTCTGTTGCATTGACTAGGTTTTAGATAGAGTTTTTTTTTTGTTTTTGTATCCAGAAAGTTTTTTTTCATGAATGTCCGGGAAACATATAGTTTTTAGAAACTTTATTTCGTCTGTTGCGATCATGAAACAACTGACTATTGAACGTTTATTAACTTGAAAAATTAAGTCTCATTTATATTTTAAACAAAAACTAAAGTCCTACTTAAATAACTTTAAACCTTAATACTAAAAATTATGCTAATTATTCGAACGACCTAATAAGAAAAGGTACATTTTATCAATCTTTTAGTTGCGTTTTTGAAATTTTAATTCTTTGAATTCTTGATTTTTATTTCATTTTTTTGGGTATACTTTCACTTAAAGTGTAAATAATTATTTTTTTTGCTTTTGCGAAATGGCACCGAAAATAGATAAGTCGAAAGACAAATCGAAAATTGTCACACGCAATACGCGTACGACAGGTGCAGATTTACCATCTGGTTCGATTGTGAACAATGCGACTGAAGATGAAAATCTTCATTCTGACGAAACAGGAGATGGTCAAATCAATGATCAAAATGGTGATCAAAATACTGGTCAAAATGACGGTCATAATAACGAACAGAATACCGATAAAAATAATGATCAAAACAACGCTTTTTCGGAACAAATACCAAATCCGATGTTGTTAAACGATAGTTTCCAACGATTTGTCACAAATATTGTAAACGCAACAATTGGACTCAGTAGAGCCGAAGACTTGCGACAAAGAGAGAGAGATTTGGAAGAAGAAAGAGCTAGAAACAGAGAGGAAGTAGATAGAATCATTCGCGAAACTTTAGGGAAAGTAACAACTCCTATCGTTAGGTCTGAACCTATGCAGGATATTAATCCTCCACAAGAGCACAGTACTGCCCATGCACCAACGGGTTCAGTTGAAAACATCTCAACATCTGAATCGAAATACTCAAAATTTTTTAAATAGAATAGAAGCTTTAAATTTGAACTCTGATAGCCCTAGCGTTAGTCGTAACCCATCTCATACAAGCACGAATCGTGCACTCGAATTTCACAAATGGGGTCTGAAATTCGACAATGTAAAAATGACTGTCGACGATTTTATATTTCGCCTTAAAACACTAAAAACGAGTTACAACGCTTCGTGGGAAGATATTTTTCTTCACTTTCAACTCTTTGTTAAAGGTGATGTCGAAACATGGTTTTGGACATACCTCAAAACCAAACCAAGCGCAAATTGGCGTACCTTAGAATTTGCATTAGTAGAACAATATAGGAGTATTGAAACTGACTCGGAACTTTCGAGGAAAATGTTCGATCGACGCCAAGGTCAAAATGAAATTTTTGATAGCTTTTACAACGACATTCTCGTTATGAATGCACATCTTCATGTTCCTAAGTCTCGAACAGAATTAATCGAGCTGATAAAACAGAATGTTAAAAAAAGAACAGGTGAACTTCTAATTACTTTTAGTACTCAAAGTTTAGCCGAAATGGTATACGTCTGTAGGTCAATAGAAAAACATGCCCAGAAAGAAGCCTCTCATTCAAAACCAGCTGTTCAAAATAGTTTTAAAAAACAAGTCAGCGAATTAGACGCACTATTGCCAGACGAAGACTTGCTTGAAGTAGATGAGTTAAAAGCTTCGCCTGGTCCATAAAATTACTCGAACTACACTTGCTGGAACTGTAAGGCAAAGGGACACTCGTTCGTCCATTGTCCTAATTCTCAGCGAAACTTGTTTTGCTACAAGTGTGGTATGGAAAATACCACCACACCAAACTGCGCAAAATGTTCGGGAAACCGAAAACGCGGCAATTCTACCACCGGGGAGGGTTGTCAACCGAAAGCAAGCCCGGATCAAAATCAATAAAAAACAATACTAATACTTTTAGACCTGAATGTTTATCGTCAACAGACATAAACAAACCACCTGCTTTGACACCAACACCTGATTCGACAATAACACTTGAAGTTTCAAAAACTTCAGAGATGAAAAATGATACCAAACCAATTCAAATTCTGCAACGCGAAATCCCTTCCAGCGACAAATCACCCGCTGCTCTGACTGACCAATTAATCCGACTGGCGCATGACCCACCTAGAGCCTCGCATGGTGGAGTTGCAAAGACTTTATATCGACTTCGAGAACGATTTTACTGGCCTAATATGGCGGCTCAAGTGAAATCCTTCATTGGAGAATGTATTGTCTGTAAAACGACTAAAGCTCCAAATCACATCTTAAGACCACCTATGGGTCAGTCGTTTATCGTGGACAGACCCTTTCAACATGTATTTATTGATTTCCTCGGCCCGTATCCGAGATCGAAAAGCGGAAATTCATATATAATCGTCTGTCTTGATCAACTAACGAAATTTGTACTTGCTAAGGCAATTAGGAAAGCCACTGCTGAGGTAGCTATTCAGTTTTTAATAGAAAACGTCTTCTCGCTTTTCAGTGTACCTGAGTCGCTTCTCTCCGACAATGGTAAACAATTTGTTGGGAAAGAATTTGCTAAATTTTTAGAGTCAAACGGAACAAAACATATTCGCACAGCATCGTACGCTCCACAAGCGAACGCAAGCGAGCGAACAAACAGATCAATCTTAGCTGCTATAAGATCTTATATTAGTACAGATCAATCAAATTGGGATAAACACCTAACTCTTATTCTAAGTTCTTTAAGAACGAGCATGCATTCCGCTATAGGAATGTCACCATTTGAAGCTCTTTTCGGCCAATGCAAAATCCAACATGGTTCAGACTACGCGTTGCTAAAAAAATTACATGGTCTCAACAACTCGGAGTTTGACGTATTACCAAAAGCAGCAAAAATGAATCTCATTCACAGTCGTGTAAAGGAATCTTTGGCTAAGGCCCATAAACTTTATGAGAAAACATACAATACTCGAAGTAAGACATGTAAATTTATTGTAGGACAAAAAGTTCTTAAGCGTAATTTTATACTAAGTGATAAGTCCAAAAAGCGCAATGCGAAGTTATGCCCAAAATTTATCGAAGCTACTGTTAAGAAAGTCGTAAGTAACAATTTATATGAATTAGATGATTTAAATGGTAAATCCCTAGGAATAATTCATGCCAAGGATATACGAATTTAAGCAAAATACGAACTAATATTAAAAACTTAATCTCGTTTAGGGCGTGGGTCGATTTGATAGAAAAAACAGCCTTTTCTCATTCCATTTTTGTGTTTTGACAAAATACACAAAACTGAAATGTTGTGTGTAGGCCGACGTAATTTCATTTTTTTTTAATATCATTTAAATAATTCTACCCATAACAATTTTTGGTCTTACTGTACACATACGAAATTCCATACCACCGAGCATAACCTAAATGGTCTAAAATTATTGTCTGCGAGCATGCCAAATTTCGCATTTGCTTCGAACATCCTCAACTTTTCCGGATAAAAGCATATTTCGTTTCCTTAAATCGATCTTTTTAACTCGAACTCTAATCCATGGTAGAACGCCTCAATCTCCATCCTAAGAGTCTTAAAAGTGTAATTAAAGTACATATCGCTAATTAAGTGAATTTAAAAAGATACCTGTACTTAATCATTATAATCGTTTATTATAATTTGGGAATAATTTACAAATAAAAAGTACAATAAATAATTGATCAAACCATTGATTTATTCAACAAAAAGGTAATTTCTAGTTCCAAACTGATTATTCTAAGTCAAAAGAAGCTTACAAATTTATTTTTTTGTTTAACTACATACTAGTGATCCATTGGGTGTGCTTTAGAACTAAGCAAAACCTCTGGGAGACGATCCGAAGATCACTCCTAGAAAACCTGATAAAACCCTTTACAAAGGTTCTTGACAATTATTCAGATATATCGCCATAAACCTATATCATCGATAACAAATCCAAATCTTACATCTTGCAAACTATCGATTGTGTATAAAAGGAAGAAATCGCCTCGAGAAAGTTCTGGTTGTGCCTTTGGCGCTTCCACGAGGCCCAACTTTCAAGCGATCCAACCAGATCTTCAAAATTGGTCACTTCAAACCAATTAAACGATCAAGATTAATAAAAGAAAGCTTGGCTGATCAAAACTCAAGCGATAAGAGCATCACAAGCTTACGTGGCTCGTTTCTACAGTCAACAAACCGCCTGTCTGATCATACACTCGATCTTACAACAACAACAAAAAATCAAGAATACAACTATATACCCAAAAATCGTTTTCATCTAAACTTAGTCTAAGCGACACCAAGATTTTGTTTAAATGTAATACCAAATAAGAATTTGTACAACCCATCCATACTCAACAATCAAACTATCATCAAAAACCAACAAACTCGTCAACTCCATCATAACAACAATATTATCGTTATCATTCATCCTAAACTTTAATCAAACCTTATAATTTATCAATAACTTATTGTGTCTCTCATCAAATCATCATTTAAATTATCGTTCAACTTGTGCATTGTGTTTATATCCAGTATAGAACATCAATTAGCTGAGCTTATAAAAAAAAGATTAGCGCTCCGACAACTACGGGGATGCTGTGCACATCATCTTTGGAGAGCGGGTAAGTCATTTTTGTTTAATTGTTTTTGTATCAAATTGAACGACTTTTTATGATGAGAATTTTTAAAACTTAATTTCTAACTTAAACTTTTAAAATATCTTAATTTCTGTCTTAATCTTTATGAAATTACTAAGTACTAAAGTGAATCCTTTTTATGAAAGTGTGTGTTTAATGAGCATGAGCATAAGTGAAAACAATAAAAAAAAATGAGAGAGAGATAATCGTGTATAAAAAATAGATACATACAGATTAAAAACAAAAAAAAAACTCTAATAAAAATCCAAGAGAGAGAGAGCGAGCGTTCTCTAATAAACTGTGGATCTTAAATTAAAGCATTCTTGAATATAAAGCGCGAAGTAAAGTTGATCGTGCATTTTTTTTCTTTTCTAAAATTTTTGCTCTATTTTATTGTTTTCACTCAACTCACATAGGTACAGGGTTCACTCATTTGAAATCAAATGAATTATATTAATTTAAACTTTAAAGTATTCGAAATTTAGGGAATTTAAATTTGTTTTATATGTATATACGATTTTCTTTACCAATTTAATTTTCTTAATAATAAATTTGCGATGAGTAGACAAATTTTTAAAATATTTTGAATTTATATAATTTTCTTTTTGGATTGAATAAACATTATTTACATTTATGAATTTAAATAAGTCAGTTGGCTATTTTGTTTGTTTGGCTCTCAATTGAGTCATTATGGAGTAAATATAATTTTGTGCTAGGGGCAAGAGAAGGGCATTAGTGATGCTGCAACAAGATGATGTAATGATAGTTTCGTAAGAATTTTATCATTTTAAATTAGGGGTTATTGACATAAAATTAAGGGTGGATCAATAACCAAGGTGCTTCTTTGGATTCAAAGAGACGAGGGGAGGGTTACACTCAGGGTCCCAATTAACACCAAGGGATCCGACTTAGAGAGATTTTGAAGAATAATTTTCGTTGCGTATTGAAATTAGGAATTTTATTATTTTTTGTATCGGCATGATAGAGAATGTGCGGTAGTCTAGTGGCAGGTGCAAGAACCTACCCCACCGACGAGCTGGCCTTTGGTGGAAGCAAGCATGCCGAGCCGTACCTTGCTAGCTAGACATCTTATTTAGTGTGTTGTGGTTGATTTTAGGGAACCTGTGGTCCTAAGATAGCTGCAGCAAAGCATGTCATCGCTCTTCATTGAATAAGCCCATCGAAATCCGTTACACAGGTGGCGCCCATAGTGAGGCTTCGAATAAATCCATATTAAGTTTCATTTTCACCTAGAAATATTTTTTTTGTTTTTCTTTCAAGTTAATTTTAACAAAAAATAATTAAAAATTTTTTAAATAGCAATAAACACTTAAGTTGACGACCCATTTACTTCGGTCTTTTGATCATGTTTAGTGAAGCGCTAGCTGCAGTGTTTTTAAGGAAATATTTATCTAAATTTAAATCAATGACCCGAAATTAACATGTACCGGATACAATTTTTCGTCTGTTGCATTGACTAGGTTTTAGATAGAGTTTTTTTTTTGTTTTTGTATCCAGAAAGTTTTTTTTCATGAATGTCCGGGAAACATATAGTTTTTAGAAACTTTATTTCGTCTGTTGCGATCATGAAACAACTGACTATTGAACGTTTATTAACTTGAAAAATTAAGTCTCATTTATATTTTAAACAAAAACTAAAGTCCTACTTAAATAACTTTAAACCTTAATACTAAAAATTATGCTAATTATTCGAACGACCTAATAAGAAAAGGTACATTTTATCAATCTTTTAGTTGCGTTTTTGAAATTTTAATTCTTTGAATTCTTGATTTTTATTTCATTTTTTTGGGTATACTTTCACTTAAAGTGTAAATAATTATTTTTTTTGCTTTTGCGAAATGGCACCGAAAATAGATAAGTCGAAAGACAAATCGAAAATTGTCACACGCAATACGCGTACGACAGGTGCAGATTTACCATCTGGTTCGATTGTGAACAATGCGACTGAAGATGAAAATCTTCATTCTGACGAAACAGGAGATGGTCAAATCAATGATCAAAATGGTGATCAAAATACTGGTCAAAATGACGGTCATAATAACGAACAGAATACCGATAAAAATAATGATCAAAACAACGCTTTTTCGGAACAAATACCAAATCCGATGTTGTTAAACGATAGTTTCCAACGATTTGTCACAAATATTGTAAACGCAACAATTGGACTCAGTAGAGCCGAAGACTTGCGACAAAGAGAGAGAGATTTGGAAGAAGAAAGAGCTAGAAACAGAGAGGAAGTAGATAGAATCATTCGCGAAACTTTAGGGAAAGTAACAACTCCTATCGTTAGGTCTGAACCTATGCAGGATATTAATCCTCCACAAGAGCACAGTACTGCCCATGCACCAACGGGTTCAGTTGAAAACATCTCAACATCTGAATCGAAATACTCAAAATTTTTTAAATAGAATAGAAGCTTTAAATTTGAACTCTGATAGCCCTAGCGTTAGTCGTAACCCATCTCATACAAGCACGAATCGTGCACTCGAATTTCACAAATGGGGTCTGAAATTCGACAATGTAAAAATGACTGTCGACGATTTTATATTTCGCCTTAAAACACTAAAAACGAGTTACAACGCTTCGTGGGAAGATATTTTTCTTCACTTTCAACTCTTTGTTAAAGGTGATGTCGAAACATGGTTTTGGACATACCTCAAAACCAACCCAAGCGCAAATTGGCGTACCTTAGAATTTGCATTAGTAGAACAATATAGGAGTATTGAAACTGACTCGGAACTTTCGAGGAAAATGTTCGATCGACGCCAAGGTCAAAATGAAATTTTTGATAGCTTTTACAACGACATTCTCGTTATGAATGCACATCTTCATGTTCCTAAGTCTCGAACAGAATTAATCGAGCTGATAAAACAGAATGTTAAAAAAAGAACAGGTGAACTTCTAATTACTTTTAGTACTCAAAGTTTAGCCGAAATGGTATACGTCTGTAGGTCAATAGAAAAACATGCCCAGAAAGAAGCCTCTCATTCAAAACCAGCTGTTCAAAATAGTTTTAAAAAACAAGTCAGCGAATTAGACGCACTATTGCCAGACGAAGACTTGCTTGAAGTAGATGAGTTAAAAGCTTCGCCTGGTCCATAAAATTACTCGAACTACACTTGCTGGAACTGTAAGGCAAAGGGACACTCGTTCGTCCATTGTCCTAATTCTCAGCGAAACTTGTTTTGCTACAAGTGTGGTATGGAAAATACCACCACACCAAACTGCGCAAAATGTTCGGGAAACCGAAAACGCGGCAATTCTACCACCGGGGAGGGTTGTCAACCGAAAGCAAGCCCGGATCAAAATCAATAAAAAACAATACTAATACTTTTAGACCTGAATGTTTATCGTCAACAGACATAAACAAACCACCTGCTTTGACACCAACACCTGATTCGACAATAACACTTGAAGTTTCAAAAACTTCAGAGATGAAAAATGATACCAAACCAATTCAAATTCTGCAACGCGAAATCCCTTCCAGCGACAAATCACCCGCTGCTCTGACTGACCAATTAATCCGACTGGCGCATGACCCACCTAGAGCCTCGCATGGTGGAGTTGCAAAGACTTTATATCGACTTCGAGAACGATTTTACTGGCCTAATATGGCGGCTCAAGTGAAATCCTTCATTGGAGAATGTATTGTCTGTAAAACGACTAAAGCTCCAAATCACATCTTAAGACCACCTATGGGTCAGTCGTTTATCGTGGACAGACCCTTTCAACATGTATTTATTGATTTCCTCGGCCCGTATCCGAGATCGAAAAGCGGAAATTCATATATAATCGTCTGTCTTGATCAACTAACGAAATTTGTACTTGCTAAGGCAATTAGGAAAGCCACTGCTGAGGTAGCTATTCAGTTTTTAATAGAAAACGTCTTCTCGCTTTTCAGTGTACCTGAGTCGCTTCTCTCCGACAATGGTAAACAATTTGTTGGGAAAGAATTTGCTAAATTTTTAGAGTCAAACGGAACAAAACATATTCGCACAGCATCGTACGCTCCACAAGCGAACGCAAGCGAGCGAACAAACAGATCAATCTTAGCTGCTATAAGATCTTATATTAGTACAGATCAATCAAATTGGGATAAACACCTAACTCTTATTCTAAGTTCTTTAAGAACGAGCATGCATTCCGCTATAGGAATGTCACCATTTGAAGCTCTTTTCGGCCAATGCAAAATCCAACATGGTTCAGACTACGCGTTGCTAAAAAAATTACATGGTCTCAACAACTCGGAGTTTGACGTATTACCAAAAGCAGCAAAAATGAATCTCATTCACAGTCGTGTAAAGGAATCTTTGGCTAAGGCCCATAAACTTTATGAGAAAACATACAATACTCGAAGTAAGACATGTAAATTTATTGTAGGACAAAAAGTTCTTAAGCGTAATTTTATACTAAGTGATAAGTCCAAAAAGCGCAATGCGAAGTTATGCCCAAAATTTATCGAAGCTACTGTTAAGAAAGTCGTAAGTAACAATTTATATGAATTAGATGATTTAAATGGTAAATCCCTAGGAATAATTCATGCCAAGGATATACGAATTTAAGCAAAATACGAACTAATATTAAAAACTTAATCTCGTTTAGGGCGTGGGTCGATTTGATAGAAAAAAACAGCCTTTTCTCATTCCATTTTTGTGTTTTGACAAAATACACAAAACTGAAATGTTGTGTGTAGGCCGACGTAATTTCATTTTTTTTTAATATCATTTAAATAATTCTACCCATAACAATTTTTGGTCTTACTGTACACATACGAAATTCCATACCACCGAGCATAACCTAAATGGTCTAAAATTATTGTCTGCGAGCATGCCAAATTTCGCATTTGCTTCGAACATCCTCAACTTTTCCGGATAAAAGCATATTTCGTTTCCTTAAATCGATCTTTTTAACTCGAACTCTAATCCATGGTAGAACGCCTCAATCTCCATCCTAAGAGTCTTAAAAGTGTAATTAAAGTACATATCGCTAATTAAGTGAATTTAAAAAGATACCTGTACTTAATCATTATAATCGTTTATTATAATTTGGGAATAATTTACAAATAAAAAGTACAATAAATAATTGATCAAACCATTGATTTATTCAACAAAAAGGTAATTTCTAGTTCCAAACTGATTATTCTAAGTCAAAAGAAGCTTACAAATTTATTTTTTTGTTTAACTACATACTAGTGATCCATTGGGTGTGCTTTAGAACTAAGCAAAACCTCTGGGAGACGATCCGAAGATCACTCCTAGAAAACCTGATAAAACCCTTTACAAAGGTTCTTGACAATTATTCAGATATATCGCCATAAACCTATATCATCGATAACAAATCCAAATCTTACATCTTGGAAACTATCGATTGTGTATAAAAGGAAGAAATCGCCTCGAGAAAGTTCTGGTTGTGCCTTTGGCGCTTCCACGAGGCCCAACTTTCAAGCGATCCAACCAGATCTTCAAAATTGGTCACTTCAAACCAAAAGCTTGGCTGATCAAAACTCAAGCGATAAGAGCATCACAAGCTTACGTGGCTCGTTTCTACAGTCAACAAACCGCCTGTCTGATCATACACTCGATCTTACAACAACAACAAAAAATCAAGAATACAACTATATACCCAAAAATCGTTTTCATCTAAACTTAGTCTAAGCGACACCAAGATTTTGTTTAAATGTAATACCAAATAAGAATTTGTACAACCCATCCATACTCAACAATCAAACTATCATCAAAAACCAACAAACTCGTCAACCCCATCATAACAACAATATTATCGTTATCATTCATCCTAAACTTTAATCAAACCTTATAATTTATCAATAACTTATTGTGTCTCTCATCAAATCATCATTTAAATTATCGTTCAACTTGTGCATTGTGTTTATATCCAGTATAGAACATCAATTAGCTGAGCTTATAAAAAAAAGATTAGCGCTCCGACAACTACGGGGATGCTGTGCACATCATCTTTGGAGAGCGGGTAAGTCATTTTTGTTTAATTGTTTTTGTATCAAATTGAACGACTTTTTATGATGAGAATTTTTAAAACTTAATTTCTAACTTAAACTTTTAAAATATCTTAATTTCTATCTTAATCTTTATAAAATTACTAAGTACTAAAGTGAATCCTTTTTATGAAAGTGTGTGTTTAATGAGCATGAGCATAAGTGAAAACAATAAAAAAAAATGAGAGAGAGATAATCGTGTATAAAAAATAGATACATACAGATTAAAAACAAAAAAAAAACTCTAATAAAAATCCAAGAGAGAGAGAGCGAGCGTTCTCTAATAAACTGTGGATCTTAAATTAAAGCATTCTTGAATATAAAGCGCGAAGTAAAGTTGATCGTGCATTTTTTTTCTTTTCTAAAATTTTTGCTCTATTTTATTGTTTTCACTCAACTCACATAGGTACAGGGTTCACTCATTTGAAATCAAATGAATTATATTAATTTAAACTTTAAAGTATTCGAAATTTAGGGAATTTAAATTTGTTTTATATGTATATACGATTTTCTTTACCAATTTAATTTTCTTAATAATAAATTTGCGATGAGTAGACAAATTTTTAAAATATTTTGAATTTATATAATTTTCTTTTTGGATTGAATAAACATTATTTACATTTATGAATTTAAATAAGTCAGTTGGCTATTTTGTTTGTTTGGCTCTCAATTGAGTCATTATGGAGTAAATATAATTTTGTGCTAGGGGCAAGAGAAGGGCATTAGTGATGCTGCAACAAGATGATGTAATGATAGTTTCGTAAGAATTTTATCATTTTAAATTAGGGGTTATTGACATAAAATTAAGGGTGGATCAATAACCAAGGTGCTTCTTTGGATTCAAAGAGACGAGGGGAGGGTTACACTCAGGGTCCCAATTAACACCAAGGGATCCGACTTAGAGAGATTTTGAAGAATAATTTTCGTTGCGTATTGAAATTAGGAATTTTATTATTTTTTGTATCGGCATGATAGAGAATGTGCGGTAGTCTAGTGGCAGGTGCAAGAACCTACCCCACCGACGAGCTGGCCTTTGGTGGAAGCAAGCATGCCGAGCCGTACCGTGCTAGCTAGACATCTTATTTAGTGTGTTGTGGTTGATTTTAGGGAACCTGTGGTCCTAAGATAGCTGCAGCAAAGCATGTCATCGCTCTTCATTGAATAAGCCCATCGAAATCCGTTACAAATGGTAAAAGTTTAAATGATCTTTTACATACGGGTCCTATTCTTCAAAATGATATGGTATTCCTTATTCTAAATTGGCGATTTTATAGATATGTCTTTAATGGTGACATAGAGAAAATGTATCGACAGATACATATTCATCCGGAACATGCTCAATATCAACAATTTTATTTCGACCAAGTCCTGATCAAAAAATCACTGATTATCAACTCAACAATGTCACTTCTGGGAGTTTACCCCTATTTAGCTATACGCACCCTCCATCAACTGGCTTCAGAAGTTCAAGAAATTTATCCTCTTGCTTCAAAAATCTTGAAGACAGAATTTTATGTAGATGATGTGCTTTCCGGCGCTCGTGATGTTTTGTCGGCACAAAGAAGCCAAATCGAACTTATCACTGCACTTCAATCCGCTGGATTTAATTTACGCAAATGGACTGCTAACCATTCAGTGCTTTTGAATCATCTTCCTACAGATCACCTTCTAAATAAAGATTTTTTAAATCTCGAAGATTTCCAAGACTCTTGGAATTAAGTGGAACGCATCTTCCGACACTTTTTCCTTTGCTATCAAAGAATTCATCATAATTCCATTTTGTGGATAAATTTACGTTCTATAATTTCATTTTAGTGCGTTTTATTACATTACCTAAATATTTTCAATAAATCAAGTCACTATATACTATATATATTCACTTTATATTGTACGTTATTATTTATACGTTTGAACTTTCACTTTTTCACTTTTAAATTTTTAAAATAATCTTAATCCGTTGTTATTAAATTGCACTTTTATTGTCAATATAATGGCCTTATTAGAAGATTTAATTTTCGCGTCCGACCAATTGGTTGAGTTCCATGCGGACTTCAAGGACAAGCCAAGTTCCACTTTTACGGTTTCCTTATTAGAGGCGTTTAGCGCTATATTATCCGATCTATGGTGCGAATTTAAACTAGCTTACCGTCAGTTCATGAGAACAGGCGATGAAGAGCTAAAAAGAACTTCGGTAAATGAAGTCAAAGCCAAATATCGTAGTGCTTCCACCACGTATTTCATATGCGCAAGCTCCATTTCTGATTTTTTAAAGTCTCTTCAAACTAGTGTTTCAGAACTACATGAAAAAGATTCTAGTTTAAATACCTCTAAAATTGAAAGCAGTGGACACAATATTAAGGTTCCTGCATGCGATACTCAAGAATTTCACGGCAACTATTTACAATGGCCATCATTCCGCGGTATGTTTACTGCGGTTTACATTAATCACTCCAAACTTCTGGCTTCAGAAGTTCAAGAAATTTATCCTCTTGCTTCAAAAATCTTGAAGACAGAATTTTATGTAGATGATGTGCTTTCCGGCGCTCGTGATGTTTTGTCGGCACAAAGAAGCCAAATCGAACTTATCACTGCACTTCAATCCGCTGGATTTAATTTACGCAAATGGACTGCTAACCATTCAGTGCTTTTGAATCATCTTCCTACAGATCACCTTCTAAATAAAGATTTTTTAAATCTCGAAGATTTCCAAGACTCTTGGAATTAAGTGGAACGCATCTTCCGACACTTTTTCCTTTGCTATCAAAGAATTCATCATAATTCCATTTTGTGGATAAATTTACGTTCTATAATTTCATTTTAGTGCGTTTTATTACATTACCTAAATATTTTCAATAAATCAAGTCACTATATACTATATATATTCACTTTATATTGTACGTTATTATTTATACGTTTGAACTTTCACTTTTTCACTTTTAAATTTTTAAAATAATCTTAATCCGTTGTTATTAAATTGCACTTTTATTGTCAATATAATGGCCTTATTAGAAGATTTAATTTTCGCGTCCGACCAATTGGTTGAGTTCCATGCGGACTTCAAGGACAAGCCAAGTTCCACTTTTACGGTTTCCTTATTAGAGGCGTTTAGCGCTATATTATCCGATCTATGGTGCGAATTTAAACTAGCTTACCGTCAGTTCATGAGAACAGGCGATGAAGAGCTAAAAAGAACTTCGGTAAATGAAGTCAAAGCCAAATATCGTAGTGCTTCCACCACGTATTTCATATGCGCAAGCTCCATTTCTGATTTTTTAAAGTCTCTTCAAACTAGTGTTTCAGAACTACATGAAAAAGATTCTAGTTTAAATACCTCTAAAATTGAAAGCAGTGGACACAATATTAAGGTTCCTGCATGCGATACTCAAGAATTTCACGGCAACTATTTACAATGGCCATCATTCCGCGGTATGTTTACTGCGGTTTACATTAATCACTCCAAACTTAGCGATGTTCAAAAGCTATTTCATTTACGCGCTAAAACCAAAGACCAAGCATTTGATATTGTCAATAAGTTCGGTCTAACAGACAACAATTTTCAACTTGCATGGAACGCGTTGAAAGATCAATACGAAAATAAACGTATTTTGATCAACAACCAAATCCAAATTTTATTAACTCAAAAACAAATCTTTGTAGAATCTAGCAAAGATATAAAATCACTCCAAAGCAACATTAATGACGCTATAATTGCGCTAAAATCATACGATATCAATGTCGATTCTTGGAATGCGATCCTTATTTTTCTATGTGCCTCTCGACTACCAGATAAAACACTTAATCTTTTTGAAAGTTCACTAGTAAAACCCACTGAGATTCCCACTTGGGAACAAATGAATACGTTTCTATCCAATCGCTATCGCGTTCTCGAGAGTGTCTCTGAAATGAAACAGAGCACTCCGAAACCAAATAAAACTCCCAGATTCTATTCATCAAAACGCTCCACTTCATTCATCTCAGCATGATTCACCTTCTTCATCTCAACTCGATTCTTCTGCTTCATCCTCACCTCTAGTTAAACTCGATCATCAACATAATATACAGTCCACTTCAACTTCAAATCATATCGTCATGTTTTCAAAAACTTTTCGTCAAGTTTTATTAGCAACTGCTATAGTTAAAATTCATCACTTTGGAAATGATTTCCATCTACGAGCTTTAATTGATCAAGGATCCGAAGTGTCCTTTATAACTGAACATTTTCAGAAACTTATCGGTCTACCAACCCAATCTACTCAAGCCCGAATATGTGGCATGGGTACCACTGAAACTGCTTCATCTTCGAAACTTTGCACTTTCACTCTTTTCTCTAATAATGTCAGAGATTTTAAAATTCAGGTTGAAGCTTTAGTTCTTAAAAAGCTGACAAGTAATTTACCTGCGGTTTCAATGAATCTTACTCAAACGGAAATTCATTTTGATTTTTCTTTGGCAGATCCGCTTTTTTATCAAAGTTCCAGCATTGACATGCTCATCGGAGCTGACCTTTATCCTGATATAATCTTGGAAGGTTTGAAAAAGAATGTTTTGAGTACTATTGTCGCACAGAATACCGTTTTTGGTTGGATACTTCTAGGGCCTTATGAAACTGCTCCTGTTGTATCAACTTTTTCCACTTTCGTAACACGACAAAACGATTTATTAGCAAAAGTGGATCAAAAAATTGAAAGATTTTGGAAACTGGAGGAGTTACCTCAAGTTCCTATATTCACTCCATCCGATCAACTATGCGAAGATTTAAATCGCGATACAACCTATCGAGATCCCTTAACGGGTCGATATGTCGTTAGACTCCCTTTTAAAAGGCCTCCTCAAGAATCAGTTTGGGCGTCTCGCGTTTCAACGCAATGCAACAATACTTGCGAAATGAAAAATCAATATTGGCTAAACCTGCTCTCAAAGAAGAAAATGAAAAGGTTTTAGGAGAATATATCACTTTAAATCACATGACGACACTTCACCCTATGAATTATTTGATGAAGATAATGTTCAATCTTATTATCTTCCACATCACGCCGTTTTAAAACCTCAAAGCACTACTACCAAATAGCGGGTAGTATTTAATGCCTCAAGCCACTCTTCTAATGGTAAAAGTTTAAATGATCTTTTACATACGGGTCCTATTCTTCAAAATGATATGGTATTCCTTATTCTAAATTGGCGATTTTATAGATATGTCTTTAATGGTGACATAGAGAAAATGTATCGACAGATACATATTCATCCGGAACATGCTCAATATCAACAATTTTATTTCGACCAAGTCCTGATCAAAAAATCACTGATTATCAACTCAACAATGTCACTTCTGGGAGTTTACCCCTATTTAGCTATACGCACCCTCCATCAACTGGCTTCAGAAGTTCAAGAAATTTATCCTCTTGCTTCAAAAATCTTGAAGACAGAATTTTATGTAGATGATGTGCTTTCCGGCGCTCGTGATGTTTTGTCGGCACAAAGAAGCCAAATCGAACTTATCACTGCACTTCAATCCGCTGGATTTAATTTACGCAAATGGACTGCTAACCATTCAGTGCTTTTGAATCATCTTCCTACAGATCACCTTCTAAATAAAGATTTTTTAAATCTCGAAGATTTCCAAGACTCTTGGAATTAAGTGGAACGCATCTTCCGACACTTTTTCCTTTGCTATCAAAGAATTCATCATAATTCCATTTTGTGGATAAAGGTACGTTCTATAATTTCATTTTAGTGCGTTTTATTACATTACCTAAATATTTTCAATAAATCAAGTCACTATATACTATATATATTCACTTTATATTGTACGTTATTATTTATACGTTTGAACTTTCACTTTTTCACTTTTAAATTTTTAAAATCATCTTAATCCGTTGTTATTAAATTGCACTTTTATTGTCAATATAATGGCCTTATTAGAAGATTTAATTTTCGCGTCCGACCAATTGGTTGAGTTCCATGCGGACTTCAAGGACAAGCCAAGTTCCACTTTTACGGTTTCCTTATTAGAGGCGTTTAGCGCTAAATTATCCGATCTATGGTGCGAATTTAAACTAGCTTACCGTCAGTTCATGAGAACAGGCGATGAAGAGCTAAAAAGAACTTCGGTAAATGAAGTCAAAGCCAAATATCGTAGTGCTTCCACCACGTATTTCATATGCGCAAGCTCCATTTCTGATTTTTTAAAGTCTCTTCAAACTAGTGTTTCAGAACTACATGAAAAAGATTCTAGTTTAAATACCTCTAAAATTGAAAGCAGTGGACACAATATTAAGGTTCCTGCATGCGATACTCAAGAATTTCACGGCAACTATTTACAATGGCCATCATTCCGCGGTATGTTTACTGCGGTTTACATTAATCACTCCAAACTTAGCGATGTTCAAAAGCTATTTCATTTACGCGCTAAAACCAAAGACCAAGCATTTGATATTGTCAATAAGTTCGGTCTAACAGACAACAATTTTCAACTTGCATGGAACGCGTTGAAAGATCAATACGAAAATAAACGTATTTTGATCAACAACCAAATCCAAATTTTATTAACTCAAAAACAAATCTTTGTAGAATCTAGCAAAGATATAAAATCACTCCAAAGCAACATTAATGACGCTATAATTGCGCTAAAATCATACGATATCAATGTCGATTCTTGGAATGCGATCCTTATTTTTCTATGTGCCTCTCGACTACCAGATAAAACACTTAATCTTTTTGAAAGTTCACTAGTAAAACCCACTGAGATTCCCACTTGGGAACAAATGAATACGTTTCTATCCAATCGCTATCGCGTTCTCGAGAGTGTCTCTGAAATGAAACAGAGCACTCCGAAACCAAATAAAACTCCCAGATTCTATTCATCAAAACGCTCCACTTCATTCATCTCAGCATGATTCACCTTCTTCATCTCAACTCGATTCTTCTGCTTCATCCTCACCTCTAGTTAAACTCGATCATCAACATAATATACAGTCCACTTCAACTTCAAATCATATCGTCATGTTTTCAAAAACTTTTCGTCAAGTTTTATTAGCAACTGCTATAGTTAAAATTCATCACTTTGGAAATGATTTCCATCTACGAGCTTTAATTGATCAAGGATCCGAAGTGTCCTTTATAACTGAACATTTTCAGAAACTTATCGGTCTACCAATCCAATCTACTCAAGCCCGAATATGTGGCATGGGTACCACTGAAACTGCTTCATCTTCGAAACTTTGCACTTTCACTCTTTTCTCTAATAATGTCAGAGATTTTAAAATTCAGGTTGAAGCTTTAGTTCTTAAAAAGCTGACAAGTAATTTACCTGCGGTTTCAATGAATCTTACTCAAACGGAAATTCATTTTGATTTTTCTTTGGCAGATCCGCTTTTTTATCAAAGTTCCAGCATTGACATGCTCATCGGAGCTGACCTTTATCCTGATATAATCTTGGAAGGTTTGAAAAAGAATGTTTTGAGTACTATTGTCGCACAGAATACCGTTTTTGGTTGGATACTTCTAGGGCCTTATGAAACTGCTCCTGTTGTATCAACTTTTTCCACTTTCGTAACACGACAAAACGATTTATTAGCAAAAGTGGATCAAAAAATTGAAAGATTTTGGAAACTGGAGGAGTTACCTCAAGTTCCTATATTCACTCCATCCGATCAACTATGCGAAGATTTAATTCGCGATACAACCTATCGAGATCCCTTAACGGGTCGATATGTCGTTAGACTCCCTTTTAAAAGGCCTCCTCAAGAATCACTTTTGGGCGTCTCGCGTTTCAACGCAATGCAACAATACTTGCGAAATGAAAAATCAATATTGGCTAAACCTGCTCTCAAAGAAGAAAATGAAAAGGTTTTAGGAGAATATATCACTTTAAATCACATGACGACACTTCACCCTATGAATTATTTGATGAAGATAATGTTCAATCTTATTATCTTCCACATCACGCCGTTTTAAAACCTCAAAGCACTACTACCAAATTGCGGGTAGTATTTAATGCCTCAAGCCACTCTTCTAATGGTAAAAATTTAAATGATCTTTTACATACGGGTCCTATTCTTCAAAATGATATGGTATTCCTTATTCTAAATTGGCGATTTTATAGATATGTCTTTAATGGTGACATAGAGAAAATGTATCGACAGATACATATTCATCCGGAACATGCTCAATATCAACAATTTTATTTCGACCAAGTCCTGATCAAAAAATCACTGATTATCAACTCAACAATGTCACTTCTGGGAGTTTACCCCTATTTAGCTATACGCACCCTCCATCAACTGGCTTCAGAAGTTCAAGAAATTTATCCTCTTGCTTCAAAAATCTTGAAGACAGAATTTTATGTAGATGATGTGCTTTCCGGCGCTCGTGATGTTTTGTCGGCACAAAGAAGCCAAATCGAACTTATCACTGCACTTCAATCCGCTGGATTTAATTTACGCAAATGGACTGCTAACCATTCAGTGCTTTTGAATCATCTTCCTACAGATCACCTTCTAAATAAAGATTTTTTAAATCTCGAAGATTTCCAAGACTTTTGGAATTAAGTGGAACGCATCTTCCGACACTTTTTCCTTGTAAAAACAAAAATTAACTTTAATGCAACAGATTTGGAAAGATAAAACCGACTGGGATCAAAATCTAACACTTCACTGTGAACAATATTGGATAAGGCTGTAAAAGTAACGACAAAATGAGTACCCGCATGTATACGTTACTTTTGATACTAGTTTATCCTATTTTCGTGACCTTTTTTTAATCAAAATTATGATCCTAAGTGGGCTGTATGTCTGTCTTGGAGGTTTAATATTTCGTCGACGTTTCGGGCGTGATTACACCCTTCTTCAGGACTCTAAAAAATTTAATTCTAAAAATACTAAACAAATTAAAATCTATACTTACAATATTTTAACCCTCGTTCACTTCCAGTCGAGTTGTCCAACTTTGGCACAGCGATCAGTTGTTCTTTATCGCCATACGAAATGACTATCGGTAGGCGTTCTTCTTTACATTTGCGCGCATCCAAAGCTGGCAACAGTGTTCCATCCCAATGGACAGTCACAGCATCGGGTTGGTCGTTTTGAAAATCGGCTTTAATAGCTTCTGCCCGCTCTTTTCGTTTTTCTGTGCGAATTCTCTGAATGGTGGACTTACTTATAGAACAATCGTCAACATTGTGTCCTAATGCCTCAATAGTGGCTTCGATTATATACACAGAATTTCTCATACTTAACTGACACCTGTCCAAAGCTGCCACTAGTTTTGGAGTTATAAAATTTTTGATCGTTGGCGTTTTATTAATATCGGACAGTGCAATCTCGGTTGGGGTGGACAAATCGTCTTGCAAAGTCGTTACTTCCATCAACTCAGATTCAGAAGATGAATTTTCTTGATAAGATGACGTCGAAGCCGTAACGGATGCGCAGAAATCAGTCCGACGTTTTTGTTCCTTGATATTTCTAAGGCGCGATTTTTCCTCTTTGTCGGCCAACTTTTTATCCACTCCAGCTAATGACCAGGTCTGCCTGGCTCTCTCTGGCGCTTCAAGAATATTCTATCTTCGTTTATCTTTATTAATTGAAGGGCATCGGCATGTGCAATGTCAAACAAGTTATCCAAGCTTGTAATAAACTCTTGGCGACGCTGTTCGAAAATGGGTAGGGTTTTGTTCGCATTTTTCTGTAAATCTCTCCAGACTTGGTATAAGCCAACTAATTTCTTAACACAATTAGGTAAAGCTTTAGTAGGTATACGGGCCTTTTCCCAATAAATAATACACTCTCTTATAGTCAGATTTGCGCTTTCATTAACACTTAAATTCACTTCACGAATATTATAAAACAGAACCGCCAATACTTGTCCATTAGAGGGTAATTTTGAACCGGTAATTTGATGTTTTACATCGCCTATTAAAAATATACCTTTTCTAGAACTGCGTAATTCCACTGACATCTTGACTAAACGAAAGTTATGCGTTCACTAAGAAAACAAACAAGTAATGACTAAACACCAATACGATATTATTATGATACGCCGAAATCATCAAGTACTGACATGTATCAATGCAATTCGGCACGGGTTGCTGTGGTCATAGTTACATGAAATTTTATTTATACGTGTTTTAACACGATTCAAAAATAATTAGAGGGTATGCGTTAAAAAAAAAAACAACTTTGTTCACTGAACAGGCACAAGCAGTTTGGAATGCGGTTACTGACTGGAATCTGGAAGATAAAGTCCAAATTCTTTGTTGTGACACCACTGCTTCAAATACTGGTCGTATTAATGGTGCCTGTGTGCTTCTGGAACAAAAATTTGATAGAGATGTGCTTATTTTTGCTTGCCGTCATCACATCTATGAACTAGTATTAAAAGGAGTATTTGAAGCTAAAATAAGCCAAGTGACTAACAACCCTGACATTCCATTATTCAAAAAATTCCGAGATAACTGGAAGAACATCAATCCCAAGAAAATACAGAGTCCTGCAGGAATGTTATCCCATCTGAATGTTTCAGAAAATGAAAAACTATTAGAGTTTTACCAGACTGAATTGACCAAAGAAATTGTTAGGGATGATTATAGAGAATTAATAGAACTATCTATCATATTTCTTGGCGGAGATATGGAAAGGAAATATAAGATTCGGCCTCCAGGTGCTATGCACCAGGCACGCTGGATGGCGAGAGCGATTTATTCATTAAAAATATCATTACTCAGTTCTCAATTTAAAATTACTAACAAAGACAAAGTGGCACTGTTAGATGTCTGCATCTTCATCGTGACATGCTATGTTAAGCCTTGGATGCAATGTATTTTGGCAGTCAAAGCTCCTTACCAAGATTTGTGCTTTTTAAAAACTATGAAAGCTTATGAAACAGTCGATAAAACGATCTCCAAAGCAGCTTTACAGAAGTTCTGTCAGCATTTATGGTATTTGGTTGATGAAGTAGCAGTTTTGTCTCTATTTGACGATGATGTAGGCGAAGAAACAAAAATAAAGATAGTTGAAAGTTTATCTAAGGTAAATCCACCAGTTTACAGTAAACGCTCTATTCCTTCAAAAGAAGAACTGTGTGGTTTACTTTACGAGAGGATGTATACAACATTCTTGCAACTTTAAACAACGGAAATATAATGGTAATAGGTGATTGCAACGTTAGAATTGGTGAAGCACAAGTCCTGTACGACGATCAAGTTGATTTCAGTACCAATTTTTCATCCTTAAGAAGAGCAAAAGACAAAATAACAGACGGGAAGAGCAAAAAGTTCATTGCTATGTGTGAAGAACATGATCTAATTCTTTTAAATGGGAGGAGCAGGAGCGATGCTGAGGGCAATTATACTTTTATAAGGGGAACCAGCTGTTCAACTATAGATTTTTGTCTTATTAAAGGCGCATGGGTACAATATGTAACAGACTTTGAAGTAAAACAACAAATACACTCCGACCATATGCCACTAATTACGAATATAAGCACTCATATCAATCCGAGACCAGTCAACACTCTTTTTTTGCCATCTAAATTAAAATGGAAAGACTCTAAGTGCACCGTTTACCAGCAAAATCTCTGCTATGAAACTGCCCTCTTGACAACTGAAGACCTGTCTCCAGAAAACTTTTCAGATTCCTGTGTTTCAGCAATAAAGAAAGCAGCCGAACCTTTCCAAATAGCAAGACCATTGTGCCAAAACAAAGAACCTTGGTTTGACCAGGAATGTTCAAATGCACGGAAAAAGTCGTTCAGACTCCTGAAGCTGGCTAGAAGGATGAACACGGAACTATCAAAAAGAATGTATCAGGAAAGCAACAGAGCCTACAAAGATCTCTGCAGACTGAAACGGCAGTGGTTTATACAAGGAATAATTAACGATCTCGGGCAAGCAAGAGACTCAAAGACATATTGGAAACTAGTAAGGACTCTTAATGGATCAAAAAATGTAATTGGTACCAACATGAACACAGGCGTCCTAGCAACTCATTTTCAAAACCTGTTGAGTGTCGATGCTGACTCTACCTCACATTACTTTGCGCTGCCATATATTCAAGTAGAAGCTTTAGATCATGACATTTCAACAGAGGAAGTTGTACGTGCTATAACTAAGTGCAAAAACAATAAAGCTCCAGGAGAAGACAGAATACCCTTTGAATTTTATAAAAACGCGCCACCAAGTTTTGTTCAGTTTTTGAGAGATGGCTTTCAAAACATTTATAATTCAGGCTCTGTTCCGGATAGTTTCCAAAAAAACATTATTTTTCCAATTTTTAAAAAAGGGGACCCAAGCGATCCAGGGAACTACAGAGGGATTTCGTTCCTTAATTCACTCATGAAGCTTCTCACCAGTATACTCCTGCAAAGACTCACCTGTTGGATAGAAACTAACGGACTTCTGAGTGAATATCAGGCGGGATTCAGGGCAAGCTATTCAACAACAGACAACATATTTGTACTTGTAAATATTGGGAGAACTTATCTTGGAAGAGGGAGAAAACTCTATGCATTTTTTATTGATTTCCGTGCTGCCTTTGACTCTGTGGATAGAAGAGCTCTTTTGCTAAAACTAAGTAATATTGGGATATCTTATAAAATGCTTCACTTGATAGAAAATTTGTACAACAATAATCTAACCGCTGTTTGGGATGGAAGTGAGATCTCAAATTGGTTCATCACATCTTCGGGTGTAAAACAGGGTTGCCAACTAAGCCCACTTCTATTCAGCTTGTTTCTGGATGATCTTCTTGAAAACCTTCCGGGAGGAATAACATTCAACAATGTTCCTATCAAAGGCTTGATGTACGCTGATGACATTGTCCTGCTAGCGGAAACGCCAAATATGCTTCAGCTGATGATAAATAGGCTAGCAGATTACTGCAATAAATGGAATCTACGTATAAATACATCAAAGTCGAAAGTTATGGTATTCCGAAACAATACAGGGCGCTACAAAAGAGAGGAAAAATGGTTTATAGGAGCGGATCCTCTAGATGTGGTGAAGCAGTACAAATATCTTGGCGTAACACTCACTTCAAGACTATCTTTTAGTGTGCACCTCCAAGAAAAGCTGAAAGACTCCAAAAAAGCTCTATGTTGTACTTGGAAAAATGTTTTGTCCAGAAAAGAAGTCGCATCTAAAACTAAGTACAAGCTCTTCGAGGCGACTGCCCAATCAATTCTGTGCTACGGAAGTCAGGTTTGGGGCTACGAAGAGCATGAAGAAGTTGAAAAGCTGCAAAGATATTTCATAAAGCATCTCTTCAGACTTCCGACTACCACACCGACCTATATGCTTTATGCTGAAACTGGATTACCAATGATCCATCTGGTCACTCTGAGGTTGCACTTTAAGTATGTACTTAAAACTTTAAAACTTCCCGAACAACGCCTGCCAAAAATCGTTCTACTGTATCTACTCAGCAGGAAATTAGGATTCTTTGCGAAGTAGCAAGAGCTAAGTGAGGAGCTAGGAGTGGAGCTGTGTATCAGATGGGAGGATCGAGATTTATGGAGGCCAGCACTCGATAACATTCTGCTAAAACTGGATGAGAAAATACATGCTCAATTTTTGGAGGAAGCAGCTAACTCATCGAGTCGCCTAATCTACAAAGAACTTAACCACAGCTTATTAGAGAGGAACTATTTTCATGAAGACTTCAGCACACAGCAAATAAGTACAATTTTTAAAACAAGAGGAGAACTGTTGCCTCTAAACTTTAGACCTCACAGGAGCGATCTACCATCCCTCTGCTCTATTTGCAACCTTAGAGAAAAGGAAGATGTCTATCATTTAATAGGAAAATGCCCGATTCTTCAGGAATTCAGGAGACTGCATTTTAGTAAATCGCTTTTATCAAGGGAAGAAGTAGTAGAAATACTGAATGGAGCCAATTGGAAAACACTTTACCACTATGTTTCCGATGCCCTTTCTTTTAGAAAGCAATTCACTGAAGTTTAAAAAAAAAAGTCGTATTTTATGTTGCAAATCATACAAAATTGCCAACCATTGAAAGATGTCAAAGTTAACAACTCTCTTTTATGTTTCAAATCATTTAAAATTGTAAAAACGCTAAAAAAAAAAAAAAAAAAAAAACAAGAAAAGCGCGGAAAATACAACATATCATCAGTTGCTGCTATTAGGGAATTCCACAAACCTAAATTCATATATATAGTTTATATCTACTAAATAATTTTTTAAATATGCTAATCAAAATTTATTAAAACATTAAATTGTCAATCCGGCTGACGGCTTTTGCCATAGCTTTTAAGAATTGTTAAATACTAAATGTAATCAAACATGTATGAAATAATAAATTCAAATTACTACTACTACTACTTTACGAGAGAGACATTGGCGACTTCATTTCTAACAAAAGCAAGAACTTGTTTCTTCGTTTTAACATAGATGACAGTTTTCTCAACGAGTGTCCGTCTTTATGGCCTAGTAATGCTTCTTTTCTGCGAGCTAAAGAGCTGATGTGGAAGTTGAGAGCCGTTAATGATACAGTAGAGAGAGCAGTTAAATTGATGCAAGATTTCCATGGCAAAATCACCGTAGAAGAGGAACAAAAGCAATTTTTACTGTGTTGCGTACAGGAACACAGACTAATGTACCCTGACTGTAAAAATAAAACTTTAAAAAGAAATTACAATAAATAATGTGCTTTTGATATTGAATAATATTCTTTTAAAAATGTATATTTAATACAAGTGAAATAGTGTTTAATTTAATAATAAAAAAAAGTTTTAAAATAAAATTTTTTCCTACAATTCCCATACATTTTTTTTCTTAAAAGTTTGGCACCAAGTCGGAACGGGTTATCTTTATCCGATTTCTATAATATTCTATATTTAAGTTATAAGGGTCAATTAGAAAAAAATTAAAGGGTATGCGTATTCAAAAACGAAAAAAAAAATCGCCCTTATAGGCTGGGACACTTAAAATAATAAATTTTAAGATGTTTCTTAAAATTTGTGGTGGTTAGTTTTCTGGTAGGTATAGGTATCTTTTTTATATTTTTGTAAATATTTCAAAATTCAAAAATTGAAGCCTTGAAAAAGACGTTTCAATTAATCGAATTTCAAAATAATGAAATCTAAATTTCACATTTGATAAAAAAATCAAAATTTGACTTTCAAAATCAAAAACGATCTTCAGAAATCAGGTCAAATATAAAATTTAGCCTAAAATATTTCTATGAACAAACATAGAAAGTAAACATACGTTTACTATAGTGTTTTTCTGTCTGTAAAATGTCAACATTGTTAAAGTCTGGCCTATGTCCTTCATCTATACATTGTAAAGCTAATGCTGTTTTTTGTGAATGTCCGCTATTTATGTCTGATCTGTGACCAGCTAAACGATTTTTTAGCTTTTGCATAGAAGTTCCTACATAAACGGAAGGACAATTGTTTATTCCGTCAGCTAAGCATTCTATCTTATAGACAATATTTGATCTTTCACTTTTCGAAAATTCACCTTTTAAGTTTGAAAACAATGAACTTCTTAAGATATTTGACGATTTAAAAGCTAAACGAACATTTCTTTATTTCTTATGGGGGCATTTAAAATTCTATTTGAAAGACCTGGAATGCATAGAATACTTTTGTATGGAAACTGTGTAACATTTGTTACTAATTTAGTTTGAACCACGGGATTGAAACATTGATTCAATATTGTTCTTATTATTTTTAATGGAAAGGAGTTAGAAAGTAAAGTATTGGTAATTATTTTCATGTTTTTTTGACGAAAGACAATGTCACTGATATCCAATACTCTGTTAACAAAATTTTTTGTTGTGTTGATAATAACATGCTTCGGCTGTTTTGAATTAAAATTAATAAGACGACCTGAAGATGTTGGTTTTTTATACCAATCAAACACTAATCTATTATTTTTTCTTTTCACTAACACATCAAGATAAGGAAGTTCTCCCTTATTTTCTAACTCAACAGTAAACTGAATTTTTGGATGAAAGGAATTTAAGGCAATTAGAGTTGAACTAACATGATTCGATTTGAGAATAATAAAAATGTCATCGACATATTTTGTAATTAGCTTTGGTTTATTTGGAATTTTATCAAATACGCTATCTAATAATGCTTCCATTACGATATCTGCTAATATTGGAGAAGCAGGACTTCCCATAGGAACTCCTTGTTTTTGTTGATAAAATATTTTATCATATTCCAAATAAATAATTGTTGTCGATTACACAGAATCGCAAGATTTCTAAGAATTTTAATTTTGGAATTCTTGTATGATCTTTGATAATATTCCAACTTTTTTCAACCAGTTCTAGAGCCAATTGAATAGGAATATTGGTGAATAAAGAAACAACATCAAACGAAACTAAAACATGGTCTTAGAGGCATGTTTTGTTTATGAATTTTAGGTAATCCATAAATTTTAGGACTATTAGCAGTATATGTCGTCATATTTTTCTTTTCATATTCATTAATGAAATTATTAGTGAACAAGTACTTAACTAGATTATTATTCCGACTTTGAACCTTATTTGTCGGGTCACTTCTCAAAACTGTATAAGTGTTCCTGTCAGCCATCATTATTATTATTATTATTATTAATTCTTTGTTCAAAGAAAATATAAGATTAGTATACAAAACAGAGTATAGAAAAAGAAATTAGAACAATGGCGTGAAATGCCGTCTGTCGAAAAAAATTAACATATTCTTACATTCATTTAACATAAAAAAGTAAAAGAATAATCGCAGATAGATGAAATATTGAAATAAAATAATGTGGGAAAAAAATATTATTAGTTATTACATACCTATAACAATTAAATATAAATAAATTATTAAAAAAGAAAAAAAAAAAAAAAAAAAAATTTGGCAGATACAACTTTTTATTACATTAATTTTTTTTTTTTTTTGATTTAGCCACTATAATTTTATACATTAATTAATTTTATACATTATTAAAGTACTTAAAACAAAAAAAGTTAGGTTTATAGCTCAAAGCTATTACGATATTTTAAGGCATGATCGGAGTATCTAAAAAGGACCCCCCCTCCATATTTACCATTCAAAATATTTTTAGATTCGGTTCGAGAGAAAGAACTCTTTGAGAAATATAATCTACGTAATTCTTGTAAAATAGGACACACAGCTAAAAAGTGGTAGATATCTTCATTTTCATTCATATTACATAGGGTACATGTAGATGAAAGAACTTGCCTGTGTGGCATGTAATTCAAGCCCAATATTTCAACTCTCGCTTTGAATACTAAACCGATTTGATGAGGTGGAAACACATTGTTAAAGTAATTATTGGCACTCAAGGTGTGGTTCAGTTTTCTATATGTAAGTCTACTAGAAGACATCTGAGCACTATGAATACACTGCAGATGAAATGATTCATCGACTTTAGCAATACATCGATAAAATTCTTCGCGCCAGTTTTCGATCGAATGAATCGATAGTTCCAAAACCACCCTGTGGATCGTCGCAATACCAAACCATTCCTTAAATGGCGTTAGATTATAAAGACGTGCATATTTCATTAGTTGCTGTTGTAAGTTGTCCGCTGATCTACCCATCACCCTTATAATATAATCAGCGTTTGCTTACAAATTTTTAAGATATATTTGTGAGATACCTGATTCTACATGCAAAGCATATGTGGGTGTTGATAATGGCAATCTAAAAATCCGTTTGAAAAAGAAACGTTGAATTACTTCGAAATCTTCGATATACTGAAAACCAAAAATTTGATTACCGTAGCACAGACAGGTGTTTATTGTAGCATCTAGTACCCTGAATTTTGATGAAGTGTCGACTTGTTGGTTACAGAAAAATCTGCTCCACATATGGTTGATAGCGGTTTTAGCGACTGAGCATTTATCTTTAATGTGGGGTCTTAAATCCAGATTTTTTGTTATTAGAAAACCAAGGTATTTATAATCATTAACAACTTCAATGGGAACTGAACCTAAAAACCATTATTTTAGATTTGCCGGTATTTATTTGTAGATCCCATAAGTTGCAATAATCTATGAGGCGATTAATCTGCAATTGGAGTGTTGAGGGGTTATCGGTTAATAAAACGAGGTCGTCGGCGTGCAGTAGTACGTTAACATTCAGATTTCCTATTTTTGCACCACCTGGCAAGGTTCTAGAGACATCGTCTATAAAAATAGCAAATAATATTGGGCTCAGAACACAGCCTTGGGGAACACAGGTTTCCGTATTAAAAAAGTCTGATTGGATAGTGCCGTTCCACACCGATGAGCAAGTATTAGTATATTAGTAACGAGCTGCTTGTATAGCCTGAGAAACTTAGATGATAGGCCAAGATTCGAAAGTTTGTAGAGTAAAGAGTTTCTATTAACTGTGTCGAACGCAGCCTTAAAATCAACAAAGAACGCAAAAAGTTTTTTGTTATTATCGATATATTTTTTCGCGATACTAGAAAGAGCAAATATCTGGTCGACAGTCGAAAACCCGGCTCGAAATCCAGCTTGAAAAATACTAAGGTGCTTATTCGTTTCTATCCATTTGATTAATCTATAATAGAGTATATTCGTAAAAATTTTCCTCAAAGCAGGCAGTATGGATATACCTCTATAATTTTCTGGAAGGCTTTCATTTTTTTTGTAAATTGGACAAATTAACGATTTTAAAAAAGAAGGGGGAATTATCTCTTCATTTAAGAGTTTATTGAAAAAAATCAAAAGAACATTTGAAAAAGTTGGGGTAGAGTTTTTGAAAAATTCCATTGGGACTCCATCAACACCTGAGGCCTTATTGTTTTTCATTTTTTTCAAAGACTCTTGTAGCTCGAACATTGAAATTTCATCGTCGAGTTGGGGTATATAGATTTCAGGCTGTGCGTAATGGAAAGTAGAGAGGGTGGATGTGGGGCTGAGAAGCTGTTTAAAATGCAAGGCTAGAGAATTAACACTCACTAATGGCGACGAGATGGACTTACAACCTCCCAACATTCTAACCTTGCACCAGAATAGCTTTGAATTCCTACATATCATCAAACTTTTTGCCTCATTATCAAAAAAATCTTTTTGCTTGGTTTTGCAGACGTGCTTGAATTCCTTGTTTACAAAGACTTGAAGAAATTAGAATTAGTTTTTCTAAAAAGATTCAAGAATCTAAATGATTTTTTCCTGAGTTGTTGGCATTCCCAATCATACCACTTAGTTACAAAGGAAGGCCTTTGTGCATTATTTGTGACTGCAGATTGTTTAACGATTTGTAGTAATTTATCCCCCATTTGTTCGCAAGAAAGGTTCTCCAGCTCAGAAAAGTTTGTTGAGGAATCTAATCTAGTTTTATAGGTATCCAAACCACGCTCCGTCCATTTAAGTTTCTCTATAGTACTATTTTGAACCAATGGCTGTGAATCTTGTAATTGGACAGTTGTTAGGGTTGGCATGTGAGTCGAATAATTTGCTGCATGTACTTTGAAATCTTGGATTACATTAAGCCACTCGCCTCTGGCAACGCAGTAATCTATCGATGAACATCCTAAGGTAGAAACAAATGTGTATTCACCACTCAAATCGCTATTAGTTACTCCATTGAAAACAAAAAGTCCAAAATCTTCAAATAGATTTATAAGACGTCTACCACAACTGTTAACTGTCTTATCTAAAGAACTCCTTCTCTCGCTAAATCTATGACAAAATTGCTCAACCAAAGTAGCTGTGTTTTGGAAATCGACGATTCGGGCATTCAGATCACCTAAAATTAGTACGTTTTGAAGACTAGATTCATTTAAAAAGTTATATAATTCATTAAAATCGTGATTCCAATTAGTGCAATTCAAATAAATTGGAATTATATAAAAACGATCATGCCTGTACATGAGTTCAATAAGAGTTTTCCCACCTATTGATTTAAAGCTTACATAACTATTTAAACAATTTTTTACTGCACATAAAATTCCACCACTTGCTCTACCAAAATTATTATTTCTAGTGGCGGGAATACATTTAACATTAAAATCTTTGAAATATTTTAACACTTCGACTTCTTTGTCTTTTTCAAGAAAAGTTTCTATTAAAATTATTATTTCAAATTGTAAAATAAATTTAAAAAAATCAGGAAATATTAATTTGTTTTTTAAACCAGAAATATTAAAATATAAAATATTGTGACTTACAGAAAAATGACAGACGGCAACACTTTCCTAACTCTGATTAAAATTACAAATCATACTACTGCTCCCAGCCTGAACGCCACTTTTGCTTGTTGTTGATTTGACGTTTCGTTGATTGTTGTTGATTTGACGTCTTGGTCCATTTCTCTGATCATGTTGATTTTGTTTTCTGGTTCCATCAAAAAACCTCATGGCTTCCTCGCCGAATTTGGATTTCACAAATGTTAGCTCTTCATCTGAGCCGATGATCAATCCTCGCGGAAAATCAAAGCCAAAGTTGAATTTTTCTACTTGTAAATTTACCCCTTTAATCATAATGTTCGTGTTTGGTGCAAGTGCAAGTAATTCGGATTTTATTTGGTACAGTGATTTCCTCTTTTATTATCGATTGCTCTCTGTGGATAACAATACCAGTGTCTTTTAATTTTCGCGATGCTCCAATTAATTTGTTGACAGTGTCACCGGGTTGAAAGTTGATCACCATGGTGGTCTTATTATTTCTGTGGTTAGTAAAGTCGTGTACATTGTTTATCGGAAGCACAGCATTATCTTGAAGTTGGAGAAGACCTGCACAAGTCTGTTTAGCAAATTGGACTTTGTCGGTCTTCCCTTCTGACGGAAAATGAATCACCACTGAATTTTCATTATTTTTACGAGAAATAGCCTCAATTTGCCGCTCTAGTAACTGACTATAATTTTCCATCGATGTCACTTTGTTCAAAAGGTAGGAGTTGTGCGTTCGCAGTAACTGGATTTCGGAAGAGACAGCTAAGACTTCTTGCTTAGTTGCAATGTCCTTGATTTTGTTTGTGATGATATCGTCCAAAAGAACTTTTAAATCATCAACTGACATATTACCAACAGCCATTGTATTAATTGGATTCAATGCAGATGTCTAAGCAAAGTTTGAATTATTTCTTTTTTTTTTCACAAAATCGATGATAATAAGGGTTAAACACAAATCTCAATTAAAAAAGTGATGTTTTCCCATTAAATTAAATACTTTTTAATTAATTTGTTAACGATTTATTAATTTAAATTTATTTAAAAATAAATTGCACGACTGGGGTCGCACGTACTTGCTCTTATGCTTAAAGTAACTATAATGTTAAAGCTTTTTATTCAAGAAATTTAAAATTTGATATTTTGAAGAAATTTCATAAGTAGTATAAAAAAATTAAATCTGTTTTTATAATTATATAAACTCCGTTTTAAATTATCTTAAAATGAAAAACAAATATGCCATTTTATTTCTCGTATAAAAAGGTATTTTTAGAAAAAAATTTTCGAAAATTGTAGGAGCCGTTTTTTAAAAAAATAATTTTTTATGTATAAAAATTTTTTAACATTTTTCAAAAAAAAAGTTGGTATGCCATTTTGAAGAAATAATTAATTTACACATAAAAACTAAATTTCAAAATTTTTCATTGATCCGTTTTCAAAAAATTAATTTTTCAAAAAAAAATTTTGAAATATTTTTAAAAAAACCAAAAATGCGTTTTTTGAAAATTTTCTAAAATTTTAATATTATCTTTCCTTACACACTTTTGTATAAAAATTTTCATTTAAATCGGGTTAAAGTTGTACGAGATATTCAGAAACGAAAAAAACCGTTCTATGACAGGTACCGTTAATAACGGTTCAAAAAATATTTTTTTTATTTAAAAAGTTGGCCCTTATGTGTAGTACTACACACAAAAATTTTAATCAAAATCGTTAGAGCCGTTTTTGAAAAAAATTAACTTTTCTATTTCCGTTATATGGCAGGTACCGTTAGTTTTGGTCATAAAAAAAATTTCAATTTCCCCTCTAGGGAATCACCAAAAACTGCTTACTACCAAGTTTGAAGAAAATCACTTCACTCGTTTAGGCTGCAGCTCCAGATAGAGACAGACAGACAGACAGACAGACAGACAGACAGACAGACAGACAGACAGACAGACAGACAGACAGACAGACAGACAGACAGACAGACAGACAGACAGAATTGCCGGACCCACTTTTTTGGCATTCTCCATCATCGTAATGTCATGTAAAATTGTTATCTCGAGTTCGATTTTTTTTACGAATCCTAAACTTGCCCTATAGTACCTATATCGCAAGTAAAAAGGAACCCACAATTAGAGCGACTTATTACTTTTGTCAGCCATCATATCTTTCATCTTATCAACATAAGTTATTTTTTCTATTGCTACCGTGACATTGCCTTTGTCAGCTTGAACAATTAAAATTTCAGGGTGTCGTTTTAAGAAATTTCTTGTATCGCTAAATATTTTATTTAAATACTTATCAAATTGAGGAATTGATCCATGTCGCATATAATTTTGTAAGATTTGCGTGAAACATGACCGTGCAGGTTCTTGTTCACTCTGTTTCTTACTTTTTATTAGTTCCTCTCCATCGGCTATAATTTTAAATATTGGTAAGTTTTCTCTTTTAACCGGTAAGGCAAAGGACAATGGTAATTTTTGTATGGGAGCTGGCCCTGAGACCAATAATGATGAGTCATATCTCATTGGAAAGGTATTTTTGCGTAGATCAATTGTTTATATGGCGCCAAGACTCAATTCGCTGTGGGAAAAAAGTTATAGCCATATATGTATAACACAGTAAAAATAGGCAATAGACGGAGAGGCGACCGCCGAATTACTTAGCTCATACGGATAGAGTGTAAAATTGGTGTCAAATGAGAGATAAGTTGATAAAGAAAATGAAAAAATAGGGTTACCGCTTTTAAAATGGGAACTTCTATGTGGCAACCCTATTTTAAATGAAATAATGGTATATTGCATATCTTTGTAGTATGATCAAATAAGACCATTTTTGAAATGCCAAACGAAAACTTAAATAGTGAAAAAATTAATAAAATAATATAAGAAATGTTGGCCTACAAATATGGCAACCCTATTAACGTTAAAAAAAACAAAAAATATTTTTTGAACCACAGAGTACAATTTTGTATCTACTAAAAGGGTAAAGTCTATACCAATCTTTAGCTGACAAATAGACGAGCAAGTACTTGGCAACCCTACACAAATATTAAGAAAAACAATTTTTTTTTACAAAAATGTATGGAATAGTTAAATTAAAAAGATAACATAGCTATGATGTCACACATTTTGACTGTTAAATAATATTTTTAGTAGTATGTATTTCTTAGCATTTGCATAGGGTTGCCGAGTACTTGCTCGACTTTTTGTCAGCTAAATATTGGTGTAGAGTTTACCCTTTTAGTGGATACAAAATTGTACTCTGTGGTTCAAAAAATATTTTTGTTTTTTTTTTATTTTTGTTTTTTTTTTAACGTTAATAGGGTTGCCATATTTGTAGGCCAACATTTCTTATATTATTTTATTAATTTTTTCACTATTTAAGTTTTCGTTTGGCATTTCAAAAATGGTCTTATTTGATCATACTACAAAGATATGCAATATACCATTATTTCATTTAAAATAGGGTTGCCACATAGAAGTTCCCATTTTAAAAGCGGTAACCCTATTTTTTCATTTTCTTTATCAACTTATCTCTCATTTGACACCAATTTTACACTCTATCCGTATGAGCTATGTAATTCGGCGGTCGCCTCTCCGTCTATTGCCTATTTTTACTGTGTTATACATATATGGCTATAACTTTTTTCCCACAGCGAATTGAGTCTTGGCGCCATATAAACAATTGATCTACGCAAAAATACCTTTCCAATGAGATATGACTCATCGTTATTGGTCTCAGGGCCAAAATTACCATTCTCCTTTAGGACCTAGTGACAAAAGCCATTTGATATCTTCTGGAAATTCTATCTGAGTTTTATTAACGAACCAATTTTCTTGAAAATGGATTCTCATTTCTTTTTTAACTTTAGATTTTAATAGCTCAAGCTTTCTTTTTTGAGAATCTTTTGAACTATAATTTATTTTGTTTTTTGTAATTTCCTGACTAACGAAGAAGTTCCTATAATCATTTTCTAATAGCGTATGTTTAATTCTATTTTCTAGAGCTGTTAATAATCTACTTTGTTTTCTAATTTCAATCAGATTCGCTTGACACTCGACGTGAGCCGCACACGCGCTTGTGAGACAGTGATTTTCCTTTTAAAGTTCATTATTCAATTTTCACAAAATGTCCAAAACCTGTGTTAAATGTAATGACAAAGTTAAACGATCCGACATGATAGTGTGTAGGTCATTTTGTGGCCAAAATTTTCATAAAGATTGTGTTGCAATTTCTTTAGAAGAATCGAATATTTTGTCAAAAACTAATTTTTGTTGGCATTGTGACAATTGCTCTCTTACAAAGGAGAGTGGGCATTTTGGCCCATTGGTGTAACACATTGAGATATACATCAAATGAAAGGTCTCGATGAGTGTACTATTTTTTTGTATGGGCACAAGTCTGTACCTCGTGCAGGGAAAGTGCAGTGATGCATTTTATGTCTAAAAATGTAAATAATAAAATTCAGAAAAGTATACATTTTGACTAGACACTCGATTAACTTGGTTCAAAAAAAATAACATAACTGTGTTGGGAGATCAATTGGGCTATTCCATCACCAGTTTTCACCCATGACGCAATGCATTTTTCAGTTTTTAAAACACTTTTGTATGGGACGTGGCTCATTTGTGTAACACATTGATACATACTTCAAATGAAAGGTCTCGATTAGTTTGTTATTTTTTTATATGGCCAAAAGTCTGTGTCTCGTTAAGGGAAAGTGCAGTGATGCATTTTATGTTTAAAAATGTATGTAATAAAACTCAGAAAAGCATACATTTTGATAAGATGCTCGATTGACTTGATTCAAAAACATTATAATAACTTTGTTTTGTTGGACTAATCGATCAACTCCTCTAATTTTCAAAAAAAAATGCATTTATCGGTTTTTATGGATTTATGAAATGCAATACCAAAAAATGTTTGAGTTAGTATATGATTTTCTATACTTTGAAGTCGTGTGCGAAACTACCTTGTTGGTTTGATGAAAGTAATTTAAATATACGATGGCTGTGACTAATTTTTCAAAAATGCAAATCAAACTTTAAGTTATATTACTAATAAAATGTTGGAGTGAATTTAAACTCCAAACCATACCTTTTTTGTTCTAAAAACACAAACATGTAAAATTAGCTGTACCTAATACATTTTTGAACATAAAATGCAACACTCCACCTTCCACGAGAAAGAGTTTTGTGTCCATTCAAAGGAATAATGCGCTCATCAGTACCTTTTATTTGATGTAAGTCTCAATGTGTTACATTTATTTTTGAGCATAAAATGCACCACTGCACTTTCCCTGCACGAGATAGTCTTTTGTCCATACAAAAAAATAACACGCTCATTGAGATCTTTCATCTAATGTGTGTCTCAATGTTTTAAACCAATGAGCCACGTCCCATACAAAAGTGTTAAAAAAAACCGAAAAATGCATTAAGTCATGGGTGAAAACTGGTGATGGAATAGCCCAATTGAACTTCCAACACAGTTATGTAATGTTTTTGAAACAATTAAATCGAGCATCTAGCCAAAATGTATACTTTTCTGAATTTTATTACACATATTTTTGAATATAAAATGCATCACTGCACTTTCCCTGCACGAGATACAGACTTGTGCCCACACTAAAAAACAATACACTAATCGAGACCTTTCATTTGATGTATGTCACAATGTGTTACACCGATGGGCCACGTCCCATACAAAAGTGCCCAGTCTCCTTTCTCTAACTTTTTAAACCGCTTTACGGATCTTTCAAAGTGTGTTAGTGATTTGAAAAGAGAAATAAGTTCTATGAGCGTTGTTTTTTCCAAAATCGTGAGTGCACCTGCTAATTCTCCGTATGTTCTCAATCAATCAACCACCCAAGAATCACTAATAAACTCTGAGTTTGCATCAGCAAATAAAGATAAACCATCTTGTTCTCATGCTAATACTCTAAAAATATGTACATGAAAATCAACTTCAAACATTGAACCAAAATCAAAATATTGCAATTATACCCCATATAAATTCAACAACAATAGAACACAATAATAATCTCCCGACTAGCATCAGTGAAGAGACAATTACACTGGTCAACAAAATTTAAAAAAGTTTAATTTGGTTGGCCTGTGTTGTTTCTGATTCAAAGACCGCTCCTTAAATTTTAAATATCTCGGGCAGTAAAAAAGATATCGGAAAGATTTAAACATTATTTGAAAAAATAAAACCAGTTCTTATAAGCACCTTTACAAATTAGTTCATAATGAACTACCCCACATAAAAACATAGCCTCGAAAACAGCCAAATGACGTTTTTTGACAGTTTCTAACGGTAATATTTCAAAAACGGAGGCCAATAACAATTTTTTGACTTAAGATTCGAGTTCAGCATATCCAAAACTACTAGAAAAGTATATTTTGGTTGTTGTGGCAAAAACCTTGTTGACCAGTGTTATCAATCATGATCCCTCTTTAATTAAAAATAACAAAAACAATGGTTCTCTTACCAAAAAATTAAATGACGATCACAAATCTATTCGTTCTCACCACCCTATCCCTAGTGTGTATGGTACGAATACAAGTTCGAGTCTAAATGTTGTACCTAATAATAAATGGGTGCATATATCTAAATTCAAAAGTGACACTGACCCAACTTCCATAATCGAGTATATATCTAATAATACCAATATTCCATCTAATCTCTTTAAATGTTTTAAATTAACAAAGAAAGATGCTATCCTCAGTGATTTATCTTTTGTAAACTTTAAACATGTGTTCCTGTTGACAAATTAGATGTTGTTATGAACCCTGCTGCCTGGCCCAAATTTGTGCGCGTTAAGATGTTCGTTCCGTCAAAAAACGAAGAAAATCGACAAAAACTGATCACAACAACATAATAAATGTCAAATCTTTCCCATCTAATCAAGTTTGTTTTCCTATCTCTTCACCAACAAGTGATAACTCTTCTGAAATTTTGCTATTCTACCATAATGTTGGTGGATTACGAACAAAAATGAACAATATTCTTCTCTTTTCCTCCTCACAACAATTCGATATTATCGCACTTACCGAAACCTGGCTCTCTGAGAACCATTACAATGCGGAAATGTTTGACAGTCAGCTGTTTAATGTTTATCGTAAAGATCGATGTTCGCATACAACAGGTTTGACTCGTGGAGGTGGTGTATTGCTAGCTGTTCGATGGTCACTTCTATGTGTGCAATTGGATTTGCCTTCTTCGTCTTTACAAAATAACTCTGAATTAGACATAGACCAGCTGATCGTACGTGTAAGCGCTGATAATATTCATGATGTTTATGTAATTATAAGTTATATTCCACCAAGAAGTTGCTTTGAATTGTATAAAACTCATATAGACAATTGCTCATTTATACTAAATAATCTTAAAGAAAATCAGCACATTATTGTTTTAGGAGATTTGAATTTACCAAATATAAGCTGGATGTTGGATCCTGATGATAATAACACGGTGTAACACTCAAAATATACGCGGGCGGAGACCTATCAGGTTTTGTAGAGCTAGTCGCACTGAATACGAAACGGTATTTGAAAATCCCCTAACACCCCCAAAATCTGGAGTTACGGGCAAAAAACGGTTTTTTGGACCTTCACCCATTGAAAAAATTCTAGCTTCGACAATTTTTTACCCATTTTCTATTTTTTTACAGTTTCTGATAGAAGATAAATATACCTTTTTAACAATGTATAAAACATGTAACTCGGTTAAACCACTTAGAATTTATAAGATGTCAAAGTTCAAAAATGATACCATTTCCAAAAGGCAAAATTGTGCATTTGATTATAATTTTTAATTCAATATAATATTACTAATAGTTTTTGAAATAATCGATTTCAAAGTTAAAAATAGGGGAACAAAATTTTTTAAAACTCATTTTATACTATTTTTGTCCAGACTGTGAATTTTAGTAAATAAATTACTTACACAGAAAACTGCCTCAATTAATTCCTTATCGAACACTGAAAACTATATGTTTCTATGTCTCTTAGTTTTTGAGAAAATTGAAAAATAAAAACAAATAAAAACAAAAAATATTTTGAAAAAAGAAAAATCGGATAAAATAATTTTTCAATTTTTCCAAAAACTAGAAGACATAGAAACATATAGTTTTCACGGTTCGATAAGGAATCAATTGAGGCAGTTTTCTGTGTGAGAAATTTTTTTTACTAAAATTCACAGTCTGGACAAAAATAGTATAAAATGAGTTTTAAAAAATTTTGTTCCCCTATTTTTAACTTTGAAATCGATTATTTCAAAAACTATTAGTAATATTATATTGAATTAAAAATTATAATCAAATGCACAATTTTGCCTTTTGGAAATGGTATCATTTATCACTGTAAGTGTTGCCGTTGTTTTTTAATAATTTTTTTTTTGTTGATAATTTTTTTTTAGAAAAATTCCCCTCCCACCTAAACGGGGGGAGATAGACCCCCCTCCCAAAGAAAAAAATGTTTGTATTGAGCTGCTCTACAAAAACCCTTCATCAAATCCTGGCACCCAACTTATCCTACTACGTGCCGAAACAACATTTTTGTTCTATACCTAAAAGTTCGAATTTCTGTATCTGGGTTGAAATCGAAAAATTTTTTTTTCTAAGCCAATTTTGAAGTGATTTTCATAAAAAATACCTCGATCAATTGGGAAATAGATATAGTTTTAGAATATATTTTTTAAATAGCATGTTGTTTTGAAAACATATACTTTAAATTGATGCCGAAGTTGGGCAAATGACAAAAAAAATTGAATTTTTGAACTTTGACATCTTATAAATTCTAAGTGGTTTAACCGAGTTACATGTTTTATACATTGTTAAAAAGGTATATTTATCTTCTATCAGAAACTGTAAAAAAATCGAAAATGGGTAAAAAATTGTCGAAGCTAGAATTTTTTCATTGGGTGAAGGTCCAAAAAACCGTTTTTTGCCCGTAACTCCAGATTTTGGGGGTGTTAGGGGATTTTCAAATACCGTTTCGTATTCAGTGCGACTAGCTCTACAAAACCTGATAGGTCTCCGCCCGCGTATATTTTAAAACCTCATTTTTGTAACACCGTGTAATTATTTGATTCCTTTCAATATAAATAGTGAGTGTGAAAGTGTAGTTGTCGATACTCTAGGTGAATATGGTCTTAATCAGATTAATTGTTTTTCCAACAGTTTGAATCGAATTCTTGATTTAATTTTTGTTGACAACGAATTCGGTGTGAGTCAGAGATCCAAATGAGTATGTTCGAACCGGTTCGAACAATTTCAATTTTTTAAAATGATCGTTCGTGCTCGATCGTTTTCTCTCTATACTCGTAAATCATCTTACTCATAAACAAAAATACTCACAAACAAAACCACACAAATTGTTTGAACGAGCATCAAAGTTACGCCAAACCGAAGTTACGAAAAACTAGAGTTACGAATTCTAATGTTATGTTAAGCTATGAAATGTGATTTTTGGGTTGGCAACAATTGCGAGGAACGGACGGAATTATAGAAACATAAATAAGAGAATATCGATTCTCATTGGTCAGAACTAAATGAGTAAAGCGAAAATGGGTGTTATTTAATCTTGTTAAATTTTGATTGGATAGGTATAGGTATACAAATACATATATGGTTTTGTTTTTGTGAGAAGATCGCAAAAACGTTGAAAAAGAAAAAAAAAACATAGGAATACTTATGTAAGTTTTGGGGACATAATTGAAATTAACTTCTTATTTGTCCAACTAATATTGCACCTACGTATTTTTTAATTCTATTAATTAATATAATTATTCATAGCGTATTTTGTAATACCCACTTTGTTATTATTTATATTAAAATAATAACCAAACCACCCCTTTTTTTTACAGACGTTATTTTGGTGTGGTGAACTGATGTGCAATGGTCTTTTATATCATTGAAGTTGCGATCATCCACTGAGCTTTGGTCTAACTGGCTGAATACAATGGTGTAGCTGTGGCTGTGCTGTAGCTTGTAGTACTATCAAAATTTTATTAAGGGAAACAACAACAAAAGTTGGCGGCAGCTGAGCAAAAAGTTGAGAATTCTTCAACTTGCGCTACAAGCTACAGCCACAGCTACACCATTTTATTCAGCCAGTAAATTACACTCCCGCCCTCTTTTCTCCTCAGAAGAAATTATTGAATGGGGCACAATTTGCTGACGTTTGTTTTTTTCATTTCTGTTTTGTTTGTAATATTGAATAGAATAATATGTGACAAAATGTGACGCCACAACCTCCTTAAACGGCGGTCAGGGAACCACTAAAAAAAAAAACAAACCAAAGATGAAAATGTTCTATTTCAATCGTTTCTGTTTGGTACGGGAAACTCCATTCATAATTATGTAAATAATTTGACAACAACTGACAAATAAAAGCAGATACATAACATTATACAAATTCAATGCACACCTATTGAGAAAGAACAATGGTGGTGACTGGTGGTTGGTCAATATTTCTTCAACTCTAAGAATGGATCGCGGGTGTAGGAGAAGGAAGGAGCAGTCAAAAAAATAAAAAATCATTCACATTTCCCGGTAACGCCACCGACGTCTCACCTACATAAAGGGGACAAGGCATAGAAACCTTCGCATTCGTTGATTTGTCGACGGATTTTATTGACCTTGATAAACAACATTTTTATAAGAACCAATTCGTATATTAGTTGGACTTGATGGTTTCCGTTTGTTTATAGGTCTGTTTTCATGAGAACTAATGTATTTTATTGAACTGTCCGTTGAATGGACTCTTAAAAACGTATACAAAAAATTCATATCCCCACTTTTAAATAAGTTGGAAATAGATAGGGTTATTTTATTTTCATAACAATGAGTTCAGTCAATGAGGAATCAAATGCAGTGGATCCGACAAAAGTTGTAACGTCTGCTAAGTTTGGATGCAGAATTGAAGAGGGGTTTATCCAACGGCGTATACAAGGGGGGGGGGGGTCACGGGGTCACGGGGTCATGACCCCCCCCAAGAACTCAGAACTTAAAAAAGAAATTGTTGTGTGGTACTGAAATCTCTTGAGTAAGATGATTTTCAAAATGTTGAAGGTTTAGAACATGAACGAAAATTAAACGTAAAAAAAATTGTTGGTATTCAACAATTTTACCATATTTTGGGGATGTGGTCATATTTTTAGCGAACGCTATGCTGGATCCTATTTTGATTCGTTCGATAATATTTGTTGAGCTGTATTGTAGAGTTTTGTAGTTTTGTATGGATTTAAAATCCGAAAAAGTATTGAATTGGGTAGGTACACAAAAATCATCTCTTTAGGGCAAGTCACTGCTTACCAGCAAATAAAAAAAGCAATCTTTTATTTTTTTATATGATGATTATATGATGAAGTGAGTAAAATATGTATTAAATAGGGAAGCTTTCTGTCGCCTTGCTGTGTGGAGGTCAATTCTTTTGATACCATTCGTCATCGGCAAAATTTTAAAGAAGGATATCATTTCTCAAATCTTTTTAGTTTTTTGCAATGTTCCAGTTCAATACATTCGTCTCATCAAATTTGGTGAATTTTGTTTGCTTACAGAATATAACAGTATTTTGTACCTACTAGATTAGATAACTCTGTTATATTTTTTGAAACAACTATCGATTTGTTAATCATCAATAGCAAACCCATTATAGATTATAGGGCTAATTTTTCAATAGTCAGATAAACACAGTTAGAGCTTATTCCTAGGAATAAAAGTTTTTTACATTGACATTTATTCTTCTGATAGCCTTACTGACGATTGAAAAAGCAGGGCTTAATCTAATAAATAAAACTTAATGTGTTTTATATTGTAAACCGCTGAAAACTGACGAATCCCAAAATATCGCCAAAAATATTTTTTGTCTTTACTATTTTGATAAAGGAAATGGTAAACCAAAAATTTCGTTCAACTTTTCGTTCTGCAGCACGCTGTTCGACACAACGAAATTGAAATGTCCCCACCTCTTTTTCGCACACAAACAATTGGCGGGAACATTAATTGTGTGTGAAAAAATGACATTCGAGTTTTTTTGTTTGTTTTTGTTGTTCATTTTGTCATTGAGTTTGCAATTTTGCAAATTTTTGAGTGTTTTTTCCAGATTTCGCAAGCATTTCTTTGTCCTCGTGGAAACCAACGAAAAATTTTGTTTCACATCAGCAGCTTTCTAGGCCCTGAGGCTTAACGCTAAACTTAAACGAATCTCATACCGTTTTTGCTTGGTTATTTTTAGAACTTTATTGGGAACTTTTCGATACGAAATGGAAAACGCACAAATTTTGATGTTTGTAATAATTCAAGTTTATGCCTGCTATCAAAACTTTTGAAAACAAAATTTTGGCATGACCCCCCCCCCCCCCCCAAGAAGCAAACCTGTATACGCCCCTGGGTTTATCCTGAGTATAAATCCTAGAGAAAAAAATAGTACTGGGGAAAGAAAGATAATTATATTTCCAATCTAAAAATAAAACGCCCTAGCAAATTTTCGGTTCGACCAGGCTTTCTCGATATTGAGACTAATGCGTTTTTCAAAATGGCGGACGCCCCACAAGACCAAATAATACGCAAACTGAGATTTATACTCAGGATAAACCCCTCTTCAATACTGCATCCAAACTTAGCAGACAGACAACTGTCGGAATTTTCCCCATTGACTGAACTAAATGCAAGTTTTAGAAAAGAACAAGTCAACAAGTTAAAAATTTGTTAGGTTATCTCTTTCATAACAATAATTGTTTTAGACAGTGACATCTTAAATGAAAAAAAAACATGCATTCTTATTTCCCCACCTAAATAAGTAAAATAAAAAGCGCATTTTTATTTCCATTATAGGTACATATAACTCTGTTTCTGTTGTTAGATTAGGACAAACCTAAGCCAACGATAGATGACATCTTTCTCACACACACTCCCCACCTCCACATCAACTAGTCGAAAAAAATGTGTCATTAAAATAAGGTTGTAGTGTTATGTAAAGTATAACACAAGGTGGAGAGGGAGAAGTAGTCGAGTAGTCCAACAGATAGGTTCATGCTGTGATTGTGTTGCTCCCACTTCCACCTCCCACCAAAAAAGAACACTCTATATGGAACATTTGTTGCTTAAATTTGTTTTATTTTTTAGTTGGCCTCTGATCTCCATCAAAGAAGGTGGTTGTTATATTTTTTTGTTTTTTCCTATAGGTATCTACCTGTCATCGTTATTGCAATTGTCAGGTATTAATTGATGATAAATACTGAAATTCGTTGTCTTTTTAAACTCAATTATTAAATTTTAATATACATCAACATACAATAGTTCACAATAGCAATTGGGTTGACAATCTTCTAACGAACCAAAAAAAAAAAAAAACATAAAATTCTGATAGTTGGGAAGGTACATATATATGACACAAAAGACCTGCCCATATGGCAAATATATAGGTATGCTAGAATTCTTTTTATTAGGTGGGGTTTTAATTTGATTTTTAACTTGTCTAACTTATTCTGTGTCAAATAAATAAACAAGGAATGGGGTTGTTTTTTGCATAAAAAGATTAAAGCACACCCATTTTCGTTAAAATCTATTAAAATAACCAATGAGAATCGATATTCTCTTATTTATGTTTCCATAATTCCATATCCTTCCTCGCAATTGTTGCCAACCCAAAAATCACATTTCATAGCTTAACATAACTTTAGAATTCGTAACTCTAGTTTTTCGTAACTTCGGTTTGGCGTAACTTTGACGCTCGTAACTCTGTCGCCCGTAACTCTGGTATTCGTAACTTCGTCGGTTTCCCATCGAAAGTGATTGAAATGTTCGAACGTGATCGAAAAATCATGAACAGTTTGAACAATGAAAACAACCACTTCCAATTTCTACGTCCTATAGGTACCTGTTGCATTTTTTTTTTTATTTAGGTTTTGAGGGTTGGTTGTTTGCGGTACAACTGCAAATAATGCAGGTTATTTTAATTTTGTAATTGTGGTTTTAGAAAAGGATTTTCAATGACTGAGTAAATAAAAAAGTAATTAGTCGTAAGGTAACAATACAAATGGGGTAGTGGGGAATGCCCAGTTAATTTGTGCAGGTAGGTGCATAGTAGAAAACATATCCCTAAAAAATATGCAATAATGCGATTTGGGATGATTGTTTTTAAAACAAATTACTATTTTTTCGGGTAGGTATATTGGGGAAATTACAAATCAATTACAAATAGAAAGATACATTCAGTTTAATGCGAAAGGCCCTGTGGATATTCTTCAATGGTGGTGTGAAAATAAAGGCCAATTCAAAAACCTTTATGAAGCACATAAAATCTTGAATTGTATTCCCGCAACATCAGCAGCATCAGAACGAGCATCTTCACAGGCTGGAAATATAATTACAGAAAAACGATCGAGGTTGAACCCAGAAACTGTAAATAATTTGATGATTGCGAATTCAAACTTAAAGATAAATCCAATATAAATATTTTTTTTTTTCATAAATACAAGTGTCATGATTTTTAACTTAATTTAATTTATTCAATTTTTTGTATCTAGCATTAAGTTTTATTTAATTTTTCTTTTTTTTTCTGTATTTAATTTAATTTTATTCTAATATGTTTTTCTTCATTTCATTATCTTGTCAAATTAATTAATTTAAATAAAACAAATGTAACTTGCTTTTGTGTACCAAACTGATTCTCTTTTATTTATGGTACAAGAAAAACCACCCTCGAACACTATGAACATTTCCTTTCCAGTTCGAGTAATTTCGATCACATTGATCATAAACATTTTGTTCACAATCATTTTACTCGATTATACTCGAAAAGAAAAATGATCGTTTGAACTCGTTTGAAATGTAGGATTACTTACGAGTCATCATACTCCTAAACAGGAAAGCTCGAACATATTTGAGTTGTGTTGATTCTGTTTTTTCGAGATCGTTTTTTTCGAGTAAGTACTCGATGTTCGTAAACAATACTCGACTCGTTTGGTTCTCTGGTGTGAGTATAGACAGCCCCACTCCCCCACCCTTGCCTAGCTCTGAAAATCATTTGGTTGTTTCTATAAGCTTTAAATTTCTCAAATATTTAAAACCAATATCTGAAGATAATAGCAAATATAATTTTTCAAAATGTAATTTTACTGAAATTTCTAACTTTATCAATAGAATTGACTGGGTGCTTTTTTTAAACAATTTAACCGTAGATAAAGCTTTTGATACTTTCAATAGATTTATAAACGAGGCAATTGATTTATATACTCCCAAATGTTTAATCAAAACATCTTCTAAACTGTATTGGTTTAATAAAAAGTTGATCAATATCAATAATAAAAAAAATAAGGCTTTCAAGTTGTATCGAGAATCAAATAACAATAGCACATTATATGATAAATACATAGAGTTTTAAAGACAGTTCGATTTTCTAAACAAGTTTCTTTACAAGCAATATGCACTTAGCATGGAATCAAAGCTTAAGAAAAATAGTAAATGTTTCTGGAAGTTCATGAATAATAAAAAAAATTCTACTGGCATTCCCAATTCGGTTCATTATCAGAATGAAACATCCAGTGACCCCTTACGAATTTGCAATATGTTTGCAAATTTTTTTCGATCCGTGTTCAAGCCGCCTAGCGCAAAAAGAACATCTTTTGAAGACATCTCCAAAGAAATCATCAATATAGGTGAGTTGCAGATAGGCAGGAATGAACTTGAGGATGAACTGAAAAAATTGAATGATGATAAACAACCCGGGTTTGATGGTATAGCCCCTATAATTTAAAAAAAATGTGCTTCTGCATTTGCAGTCCCACTTGAGTTTATTTTCAATCTTTCTTTACGGGAAGGTTACTTCTTAAATGAATGGAAGATTTCTTATATAACACCAGTTTTCAAGTCCGGATCCAAAAATGAGGTAACTAATTATCGCCCAATTTGCAAGATATCAGTTATTCCCAAGGTTTTTGAAAAACTGGTTTATAATAAACTTGTTTTCCTTTTAAAAGAAATAATTTCTCCTGCTCAGCACGGTTTTATAAGTGGAAGATCAACAAAAACAAACTTAGCAATTTTCAGTAACTATGTTTTAGGTTCCCTGGAACATGGATTTCAATGTGACGTTTTATATACTGATTTTTCGAAAGCTTTCGACACAGTAAATCATTCTATACTAGTTTCTAAGCTTGAGAAATTGGGTTTTCATTCTACTTTATTAAAATGGTTTGGATCATATCTTGTAGATCGGATTCAATACATTAAAATAAATAATATTCTTTCTGATCCAGTAAAAGTAACTTCCGGTGTACCACAAGGAAGTCATTTAGGACCACTCATGTTCTTAATTTTTATAAATGACATTCCAACAATTTTAAGAAACTGTATCTGCTTGATGTATGCCGACGATCTAAAATTATTTTTGAGTATTAGAACGCTTACTGATTGCATTAATCTTCAGAATGATTTGTCAAAGCTATCAGCTTGGTGTAGTCATAATGATTTACATCTTAACATTTCTAAATGCCAATGTATGACATTTAGCCGAAGTTCACTGCCGATCATTTACTCCTATAACATTGACGGAATTTCTTTATCTAGAGTTACCGGGAAAAAAGATCTGGGCGTTATCTTCGACCTAAAATTTAAATTCACTGGTCATGTTGACTATATTGTTGCTAAAGCTAGCTCAATGCTTGGCTTTATTTCAAGAAATTCAAAAGACTTCTCTGATCCATTTACTCTTAGATCTCTTTATTTTGGATATGTATGATCTATACTAGAATATTGTTGTATCATATGGAACCCAATATATGCAGTTCATTCAGCAAGAATTGAAAAAATCCAGAAACGTTTTACAAGGAAAGCTTGGAGCATCTTGCGTTGGAATATCGAGATGCCTTCTTATAACTCTAGATGTTTATTACTTGGCATCCAAACTTTAGAATCGCGTCGAAAGTGTTTTGATGTGATGTTTGTGAGGGATATTATTAACTACAAAATCAATTTCCCTGATTTACTTTCATTTATAAATTTCCGTGTACCATTCCGTGAACTAAGGCACTCTCATCTGTTTTATGTCCCTTTTCATAGAGTAAATTATGGTAACAATGAACCCATAACACGTTGTTTAAAACAGGCAAACTCAGTATGTAGTGTTTTAGACTTTAACATGTACTTAAGCAGAGAATGTTTTAAGAAAAAACTATTTTCAATAATAAATTCTAATGGATTAAGTTAAGAATCTTTTTGTTAAATATAATTAAGTAGTCTATAAGAGAAATTATTGCTCTGTTTGATGAAGAATAAATAAATAAATAAATAATTTGGGATTGTTTCAATGAAATTGCAATGTTGAGTAATTTCAAATAATACTTTCTTGAGGTTGAAGAAAGTTTTTTCTTTAAACCTACATCAAATTCTTCACTCTCAATATCGAAAATCATTGAAACAGTTTTGGTTGAATTCTGAATAAATTCAGGAATCAACCCGAATTCTCTACATTTAAGGAGAAAAACTAAAGTAGGGGAAAGGTGCGGACAGTGAGACACCCTTTTTTTAAATTGGTATATCTTAGAATGTTTTCAAGATAATGTAACGAAACTTTGAAGTCAGTTTAAGACATATTTTATCTTAATGTTGCAAAAAAACTTGTAGTTAAAGAATGAATGAGAGCATCACATTGGACTAAAATGTAGAAAAAGTCAAAACGTCTCACTGTTTGCAAAGGGTGCGATCAGTGAGACATTCTTAGGTGAAAAAAAAAATTAACGAAAACGTCAAATAATTAGGTAATTGACAAGTATATAATTAATAAATATATGTTACTTTAACCCATTTTTTCAAAAAATGTAACAAAAAGCCAAAAAAAGGAAAGAAAAAACACTACGAAATCATATTCATAGTCATGCTAAAATAATAGATTTTTTTTTTTTAAATCTTATGTCTCACTGTTTGCTTTTTTAAAAATCTATGTCTCACTGTTTGCTTTTTAATAATGTCTCACTGTTTACTTTTTGTCATTTTTCGGAAAAATATAAAATTACAAAAAACGAGAAGGAATTCTAATTACATGATATTTTTTTATGAAAGAAAATATAAATATAATACATACGTAAAAAAAGTTCTCTCCACTAACCAGATTTTTTTGTGTTATACACTCTTTTTATAACACTCCAAAAACTACTTTCACCTGATTTTGTGTGATATTTTACGGTGTTGGAAAATGGACAGCTTTAATTTAGTCGGGACAATATTAAAAGACGCAGACGGGGAAATAAACGTTTTGACCCAAACTAGCGTTACTGTGCTTATTTTCAGGAAAGAGAAAAATGGATTGTCTCACTGTTTGCACTGTCTCACTGTTCGCACCTTTCCCCTACTTTTATGTTTGATGTTACTTACCCCTATCCTAGTATAATCTTTTAAAATTGTACATACTTGATATCCGTAAACGTTTCTAACATAATTATAAAAAAAAAATAATGTGTGCAATTCACACGTGGCAGAAGTGAAACCTTAAAAAGTCATTTTTCTTGCAAAAAAAAATCGAAAAAGTCTACCTTTTTTTTTATCATTTATCACCTTTAAATCCACCCACCTATAATAAATTTTATATCAGCCGAAAGCTTATTGTTTCAGCTCAAAATGTTTATATCGACCATGTCTATACAACATCTACAAAAAGAGCTAGAATTTTTTGAACCCAATCAATTTTTTCATCAAAAAAGTACAAAAATCAATCTTTTTTCTCCCATTAAATCTATTTTTTTAAATGACAACTATGATAAATTTTTTACCATCTGAAAGCTTATTTCACTTTTTATATGACGTATCAATCATATTTCTAGCATGCCTACAAAAAAAGTAAGATTTTTTTAAATCCAACCATGTCGATGTTTCACACTAAGATAACAGTACTTCCTACACTGGTGGCAGGTCATCGGCAACAGATCTCCACAGGTGTTTTGAGGTGTTTTGAGGTATTTTTCAATTTTTTCAATTTAAGATTGTGTAACTTGTAGAGTACGTACCGTTATATGTGATATATCAAATAAAAGGTTATGTTATCAGCATGCGTATTAAAGTTAAATCAAATTTATATGTGCACTAGATCAAAAGATATAACGTGTGTAGAAAAAGAACATTTTTGTACCGTTATCTTGGAATTTTGAATATGAAATTAATTGAAATTTTGTACAATTATAGTTTATTTAATTACCTATCTACAGTACAAATTTCATTCATCTATCTATTGAAACAAAAAAGTTATAACAAGTTGAAGTCGTGTCGCGTTTTCGTTTCATTTTGTTTCAAATCACTACGATACTAAAGAAGTTTTCACTTCAAAACTCATCTTTTTTAATTCTTGATACGGCGCACAGTGGTTCCCAGAGGGAAAAAACTCAAAAAAGTGAAACAATTTTTTCAATTTTTTTGATTTGGATTTTTGATTAAAAATATATTTAAATACACAATGCAATCAATTTTAATTTTTTGCATAGCCTGGGTCCCGAGTATACTTAGCTCAAACTAGATTCTTTAAAATTTTGGAAATTTCGTTCTTTTTTCTGCAACTTTTGACGAATTTTTTTTTAAGAATAGAGCTTTAAAAAAAAAAAAAAGTATGTATTGTTGTTAATGGTATATTTGTCCTTAAGTCTACATTTACCTTTTGTTGAATTTGCTTTTGAATCAGAAAAACCAGAATATTATATGAAGAAACCTCTAGAGCGAATAGTTTTTACTCTTTGTCGGCCTATAAAAAAAAAGCTCCACGATGCTCCGCGTTCATTTTAGTATTAATTAAAAGCTTATGATATATACTATTTATGGTGTTAAAACAAATGACCCATATTGACCCATTCTCCTGTAAGAGCTTCTTGAGTGCGTTTCACTCAAATAGCACTTGAAATTGGCTTCTGGTATTACCGTTTCTAATTTAACGGCTTTTTTTTGTAAAATAAAGTGGTTTACATTATAAGAGGTCTATGTAGTCATCACTGATAAACCAAAAAATAAAGAAAAATCAAAAATTTTCAAAAAAAGGGAAAATATCAAAAAACGGTATAAATTTAACTTTTTTTTGAAAACTTATAATTTTCTTTTGTTTATCTAAAATTTAAACAGTATGTTTTAATGAAATGTTGAAATAAACTCAAACGAATTTAATTTTGCTCATAATCAACCATAGTTATAAAATAGCGGCACATTTTCTAAGAAACCGTAAAAAGGCCTATTTTGATAGCTTTTCGAAAATGATCTCAAATGTAAGAAAACATTTTTTTTTAACAAAGTAATCTTAATTTATTTGTAGAGAATTAAATGAAGTTTTCAAATGTATCCTTAAATTCTCTATAAGGTGATCCGTTGTTGAGATATTGATAGTCAAAGTCAAAACTATGATTTTTGGTCTGCAGTCTAACAAAAATCGTAGAAGTTTGAAACAAAAAGAATTTTAAAGCCAAATAAATAGCCTTTCTAAAAATGATAATCATTTTTTCGCAAAAAATGTTCCCACTTTTTTTAGAGAAAAGTAAAAACAAAACAAAACAAATTTGGAAAATATTGGTATTTGAATAATTCCAGATCTAGTTATTTTACCATTAGAAAAAATCCTAAAACTAGACGAATGTAGCTTTCACATGCTTTTTGTTTTGTCATGATACGATCATTTTTTACTGAGATACAGACTATCGAAAATCACTAAAAAAATCACAATTTTTTGGGCTAGTAAATAAGTAGTAAGGTGCTATAATAATTCTGAAACTTTTTAGTTATTTGCTTTCTCAAAACCTTCTTTGTATTCAGTTTTAATTAAGTTTTAAAAGTATAAGAGAAATTCACATCACAAAAAAACAAGAAAAGGAAACAAAAATAATGAATATACTCGTATTAATCAATACAACTTTTGAAAAAATGAGTAATTTTAAAGTACGACGCACAATTTTTAGATCACGATGAGAATTCGTTTTATTTAATTTATATACCAAATTTCAATCAAATCGGTCCACCCGTTCAGTTTTTATAGGTTTTTTCCACTTCCTCCATAGAAGGGAACCACTGTGCGGCGTGCCCTCCGTAATAACAATTTATCCTATTTTCGTGACCTTTTTTTAATCAAAATTATGATCCTAAGTGGGCTGTATGTCTGTCTTGGAGGTTTAATAAAAAGTAAGGAACAGAGTGAACAAGAACCGCACGGTCATGTTTCACGCAAATCTTACAAAATTATAAGCGACATGTATCAATTCCTCAATTTGATAAGTATTTAAATAAAATATTTAGCGATACAAGAAATTTCTTAAAACGACACCCTGAAATTTTAATTGTTCAAGCTGACAAAGGCAATGTCACGGTAGCAATAGAAAAAATAACTTATGTTGATAAGATGAAAGATATGATGGCTGACAGGAACACTTATACAGTTTTGAGAAGTGACCCGACAAATAAGGTTCAAAGTCGGAATAATAATCTAGTTAAGTACTTGTTCACTAATAATTTCATTAATGAATATGAAAAGAAAAATATGACGACATATACTGCTAATAGTCCTAAAATTTATGGATTACCTAAAATTCATAAACAAAACATGCCTCTAAGACCAATTTGTTCTTCTATGAACGTTCCATGTTATCAGTTATCTAAATATCTAGTTAAAATTTTAAATAACATTACTGTTAACTCTAAATATAACGTAAAAAATGCATCATCGTTCATTTCAACAGTCTCACCAGTTGTTTTAGAACAAGACCATGTTTTAGTTTCGTTTGATGTTGTTTCTTTATTCACCAATATTCCTATTCAATTGGCTCTAGAACTGGTTGAAAAAAGTTGGAATATTATCAAAGATCATACAAGAATTCCAAAATTAAAATTCTTAGAAATCTTGCGATTCTGTGTAATCGACATCAATTATTTGGAATATGATAAAATATTTTATCAACAAAAACAAGGAGTTCCTATGGGAAGTCCTGCTTCTCCAATATTAGCAGATATCGTAATGGAAGCATTATTAGATAGCGTATTTGATAAAATTCCAAATAAACCAAAACTAATTACAAAATATGTCGATGACATTTTTATTATTTTATTCTCAAATCGAATCTAATTGCCTTAAATTCCTTTCATCCAAAAATTCAGTTTACTGTTGAGTTAGAAAATAACGGAGAACTTCCTTATCTTGATGTGTTAGTGAAAAGAAAAAATAATAGATTAGTGTGATTGGTATAAAAAACCAACATCTTCAGGTCGTCTTATTAATTTTAATTAAAAACAGCCGAAACATCTTATTATCAACACAGCAAAAAATTTTGTTAACAGAGTATTGGATATCAGTGACATTGTCTTTCGTCAAAAAAACATAAAAATAATTACCAATACTTTACTTTCTAACTCCTTTCCATTAAAAATAATAAGAACAATATTGAATCAATATTTCAATCCCGTGGTTCAAACTAATTTAGTAACAAATGTTACACAGTTTTCATACAAAAGTATTCTATACATTCCAGGTCTTTCAAATAGAATTTTAAATGCCCCCATAAGAAATAAAGACAATGTTCGTTTAGCTTTTAAATCGTCAAATATCTTAAGGAGTTCATTGTTTTCAAATTTAAAACGTGAATTTTCGAAAAGTGAAAGATCAAATATTGTCTATAAGATAAAATGCTTAGGTGACGGAATAAACCATTGTCCTTCCGTTTATGTAGGAACTTCTATGCAAAAGCTAAAAAATCGTTTAGCTGGTCACAGATCAGACATAAATAGCGGACATTCACAAAAAACAGCATTAGCCTTACAATGTATAGATGAAGGACATAGGCCAGACTTTAACAATGTTGACATTTTACAGACAGAAAAACACTATAGTAAACGTATGTTATTGGAAATGTTGCATATTTTAAATACTAATAATACTGTTAATAGGCGATCAGATTGCGAAGGACTAAGCAGTATATATAGCCAGTTTGTTCATAGAAATATTTTAGGCTAAATTTTATATTTAACCTGATTTCTGAAGATCGTTTTTGATTTTGAAAGTCAAATTTTTATTTTTTTTATCAAATGTGAAATTTAGATTTCATTATTTTGAAATTCGATTAATTGAAACGTCTTTTTCAAGGCTTCAATTTTTGAATTTCGAAATATTTACAAAAATATAAAAAAGATACCTATACCTACCAGAAAACTAACCACCACAAATTTTAAGAAACATTTTTAAATTTATTATTTTAAAATATTGTAAGTATAGATTTTAATTTTAATTTGTTTAGTATTTTTAGAATAAAATTTTTTAGAGTCCTGAAGAAGGGTGTAATCACGCCCGAAACGTCGACGAAATATTAAACCTCCAAGACAGACATACAGCCCAGTTAGGATCATACTTTTGATACTAGTACCCGCATAAATAATATCGTTACTCGTTACTTTCGTATGTTTCGCATTTTTCGTATATCTCGTATATTTCGTATGGTTCGTGTGTTTCGCATGTTTCGTTACTTTCGCATGCTTCGTATGTTTCGTACATTTCGTAGTATTTGATACGTTTCGTGTGTTTGGTAGGTATTTTAAGTATTTTTCGTACGTTGGTAGGTATGAGGGTGTAAATTTTTTTTTTTTTGAAAAAACCAAAAACAATTTGTGTAATCTAAGGTACATTTTAAGGTCATAAACATAAGTTGCGGCGTTCTCATGTTATAAGAGTTTGAAGGTAGCTGTACTGATTTTTTTTTTCGATTTTTTTTAATCAAACGTGGAAACTTATTTTATTTTTTTTCCTAATTTTTCGACAAAACTTTGGTAATTTTTTGTTTATATTCGTTCAGTAATCTTATCAAAATTCTTTAGAGACCTTTATTTCAAAAGTACATCTCGTAGATCTCGGAATATTAACATTTCAATACAACCATGTCGAACAATTTTTCATTTTTTTTTCTATTGAGAGTGATTTTCAAACCTCGTTTTCTCTTCTTTATTTTTAGTTGAAAATTTTGCAGTGAAAATAAACAAATTTTTTGAAAAACCAAAAAAACTTTTATAATCTTTGAACAACAGCATCTTGAAGGTGCTACCACCAAGTGTTTTATGGCTAGAGTAACAGTACTGTTTCACGGATGCCAATCCGATCATCAGACTCCTTTTATTCCATTTTTGTGTGTGGTGCTTGGTCTAGTAATTTTTTCATTTGAGTTGAAAAACTTCTTCCGTCACACTTGAGTATTGAACCTAGACCAAGCGAGTTCAGAAGCCAGTACACTACGCACTGCGCTACCTCACCAACGTGATTAGAAACAGTACTGTAACTCTAGCCATAAAACACTTGGTGGTAGCACCTTCAAGATGTTGTTGTTGTTCAAAGATTATAATGGAATTGACGGAACAAAAAAGCAGTCACTGCAAAGTATGGAAACATACGAAAAAACTGTAAAACTTAACATGATGAAAAATAATCAGGGCCCGCGCCTAACATCTTTCTAATCACTTTCCTACTTTCGTATATGCAAACGAATTGTTGCTATGCTTAAGACTATGGAGAAAAACATGAAAGAGCCGAACAACAACAATCATACTTGAAGGAGCTAGTAAAAATGCTAAGTCTATTCATTTGCATGTTGATAAGCTAAGAGAACCTGCATTTGGGTGAGGCTAATCACGTGGGTGAGGTAGCGCAGTGCGTAGTGTACTGGCTTCTGAACTCGCTTGGTCTAGGTTCAATACTCAAGTGTGACGGAAGAAGTTTTTCAAATCAAATGAAAAAATTACTAGACCAAGCACCACACACAAAAATGGAATAAAAGGAGTCTGATGATCGGATTGGCATCCGTGAAACAGTACTGTAACTCTAGCCATAAAACACTTGGTGGTAGCACCTTCAAGATGTTGTTGTTGTTCAAAGATTATAATGGAATTGACGGAACAAAAAAGCAGTCACTGCAAAGTATGGAAACATACGAAAAAACTGAAAAACTTTTGTATATTCGAACTTATCACTGCACTTCAATCCGCTGGATTTAATTTACGCAAATGGACTGCTAACCATTCAATGCTTTTGAATCATCTTCCTACAGTTTTATCAACAATTTTTAAGCTTCATGACCCTGTGGGTTGGCTTGCTGCAATCATTGTAAAAACAAAAATTTTAATGCAACAGATTTGGAAAGATAAAACCGACTGGGATCAAAATCTAACACTTCACTCTGAACAATATTGGAAATCTTTTATCGGTGATTTTGAGGATACTCAAAAAATCTCTATTCCCCGGTGGGTAGAATTTTCCCCTTGGAAAACCTAACAATTACACGGGTTCTCTGATGCCTCGGAGAAGGCTTATGCCGCTGCGGTTTATGTTCGCGTACAGCACACCCCTCACACTCTTCTTCACATTGATTACACTGTGCAAGTTTTTTGAAAAATTTTTTTGAGACAGGTGAGCGATTAACTGTTTCGCCCTATTTCGGACCCGAGAAATCTATTGGCGTCATTAGTTTTTCGATTTATCGGTACGACTTCGAACAAAATTTTTTTTGAAAGTTTTTTCAATTATTTTGAGAATTTTCCACTGTTTTTAGTCATTTTTCAACCAAAAACAATATTTATATTGGTAATTATTCTGCTCAAATGTTATTTGCTACCAGTAGAAAGACATTACAAACAATTTTGAACAATTTATTTGAAAATTTAGTGATTTATTTTGGAAAAATTAAAAAAAAATCGAATTTTTTTCGTTTTTTTTAATTTTTGTAATTGAAAAAGAAGCAAATATGTGTGAACAAATTTTTTTTTTGCTATTTCAAACAATGTCAGTTTCAGTCACATTCATTTATCAAATTCCAACAAATTCCATTTGACCCGACCGAAAAAAAAATTCGGCCCTATTCTGCTATTCGATTCACGTGAAACTCTTGAATAAGAAGCGTTTAATAAGGGTTGAAATAAGAATTAAGCAATTTTTTCTTCCTTAGAATTGTTAAAATAGACGAAAACAACGTTTTGCCTAAGAAAGTTAAGGGTTTTTCAAAGCCAATTTGATGTGATAAAGAAAGGAAATCTTTCGATTCACGTGAATCGAATAGCAGAATAGGACTGATTGTTGCCACCACTTCACATCAAACTTGGCATTGTCAAAAATTTTATCAAGGCTTTGGATTGAGACAGCTTTTAAATATTTAAAAATAATATTTCCAAAGCTTAGTGCGGCGAAAATAAAAGAAGGTTAATTGCCTAGTTATTTACCGCATATTTAAACCACATCAATGTATCTTAGTGAATATATTTCGTGTTTCATTCAGAACACGAATGGTCCTGATATAAGAAAACTGATGGCAAATGCTGAATTTGATAACCTACTATCGGAATAAGAACTAATTACCTGGAACTCTTTAAAAGCTGTCATTAAAAATTGTTTGGGAATTCATCGTTGTGAAAATTGGCGCGTATATGTTAACAATATGTTATCATGTTTTGAAAACATTGGTGTCAACATGTCCTTAAAAGTCCATTTTCTGCACAACCACATGGATCATTTTGAGCGTCAAATTCCAACAGAATCAGATGAGCACGGAGAAAAATTTCATCAGGTTACTGCTCCATTAGAACATTGATACAGTAAAAAAAAATCTTGATTCATTGCTTGCTGATTTATGTTGGAATTTGATAAATGAATGTGACTGAAACTGTTTTGAAACAGCAAAATAAATTTTGTTCACACATATTTGCTTCTTTTTTCAATCAAAAAAATTAAAAAATTAAGAAAAAACGAAAAAAATGTAAAAAATTTCGATTTTATTTAATTTTTTCAAAAAAATCACTAAATTTTCAAATAAATTGTTCAAAATTGTTTATAATGTCTTTCTATTGGTAGCAAATAACGTTTGAGGAGAATAATTAGCAATATAAATATTGTTTTTGGTTGAAAATGACTAAAAACAGTGGAGAATTCTCAAAATAATTGAAAAAATTAAAAAAAAAAATTTGTTCGAAGTCGTACCGATAAATCGAAAAACTAATGACGCCAATAGATTTCTCGGGTCCGAAATAGGGCGAAACAGTTATTCGCGCGCCTGTCAAGAATTTCGACTTGCACAGTGTTATGGGCAAAATCAAAAATTGCACCTGTGAAGACCATTTCACTTCCTCGATTAGAACTTCAAGGGGCATTACTTTTATTGCGAATGATCCATTCACTCCTTAATCAGTTTGATTATTTGAATAATATCCCCATTAAACTATGTACGGATTCAACCATCGCACATAGGGGTATTTACCAATTTTACGCGGACAAAAATATTTTTCCGGTTTATCTTCATCAACAAGGTAAAAGCTTGTATTTAGTACTGGAATAAAGTGTTTTAAGTGTTGATTTCAATGAAAACATTTTTCTTCCTAAACCACTTTATGATAAAAAAAGTGTCAAGAATGGATCCCAATGGTTTGTTAAAACGCTTATAAAAGGAGTTCTATTAATGGTATCGCCAAGATAAAGGTCTTAAAATTTAGGAGAAATCATAAGGATTCGGGTTCTGTATTTCAAGAAGTTGAATCTTTAAAAAAACTTAAAATATGGATGCTGAATACAAGGTAACCATTTTTCAAAACCTAAAACCCTTAAGAAGGGCAAATGTGTCGAAGTTGCACTTAGTTGCACTTATTTTTTAAAGATTCAATTAGATAAGAGTTTAACCTTTAGAAAACATTACATTTTATCACACAATAATGTGAAATTGTATAACTTATCTCCTTACCAAAACAGAAATTTACTTTTTTTTACGATTAATTTATATTAAGATTCAACATATCACTTTTTCATTTATAAAGTAATACAACATTTAGATACAACATCTAGTAGACAGTTTCGTATCTCCTTATCAATATTCAATAAAAACTTTTTTCTAAATCCACTTAAAAAAAAGTACTTACTTAAGCACAGTCGCTAAGTTCAAAAAAAAAATAATTTTGTCTTTGGGCTGAAAACTTTGAACTCTAGATAGACCGCTGCTGTTAGTCACCTGAAGTGATAATCAATTTTAAAACTATATGAAAATGCTAAGCAAGTTATCTACTTTTATTAGGATGTTGATTTTTTACGTTTGGATCAGTTTAAAATTTCGTGTTTTGTCCGCCTAAATTGACTTAATACCCCTATGTGCATCGTTTTAGCTTGGTTAGACAAGTCACCAAGTTCTTGGAAAACCTTTGTCGCTACCAGGACTTCAGAAATTTTTTCAAATGTTCCAAATATAAATTGGAATCATGTTTCATCTTCTTATAACCCTGCCGATCTGGCAACTCGCGGTGTGTCCCCAACAGAATTAAAGGTAAGCGATTTATGGTGGAATGGGCCATTATGGTTAGCGAAACTAGAAGAAAAGTGGCCGTCCTCTGAATATTCTCCTACATCAGATGATTCTATTCCTGAACGTAAATCAATCAAAGTAAATGTTGCACTTTTATCTAACGACTTCGAAAATGAAATTTTAAGTCGATTCTCTTCTTGGGATAAAGCTGTTAGGGTAGTGAGTTATATTCTTCGCTTCCGTAATTCAGGTAAAAAATTACCAATCAGAGATACATATCGTTCGAAAACTCTCATGCATGAAGATATTATATCAACGAAATCAAAAATCATCCAACTCATACAACAACGACATTATTTCAAAGAATATCAAACGTTACTTCGAGGCAATAAATTAAAGTCGAAAAGTAGACTTCTCACTCTCACTCCCTTTCTGGACTCTAGGCAAATTTTGCGGTCTCATGGTAGACTTGCGGCGTCCACTTTATCATATAATGAAAGATTTCCTATTCTCTTGCCTCATGAGTCTCACTTATCTACATTTGTAATAGCTTATGCACATAAGCTCTCCCTACATGGAGAAATAAAATTAATGATCCGAATAGTACGCTCCGAGTACTGGATACCGAATCTCAAAACCTTAATTAAAAAATGTATTCGAACCTGCAAACCTTGCATCTTATATAAAAAATCACTTCAATCTCAAATCATGGGTGTGTTGCCTGGCGAACGAACCACTTTAAGTTTACCCTTCACGAATGTAGGCATAGATTTTGCTGGTCCGTTCGTAATACGAAATTTCTACCGACGAAAATGTCGGCTGGAAAAAGGTTATGCATGTCTATTTGTATGTTTCGCAACCAAAGCGATACTTTTAGAAGCCGTTAGCGATTTATCTACAGCTGCCTTTTTAGCATCACTCAGTCGCTTCGTTGCTCGCAGAGGACTCCCTGCAAAAATTTATACGGATAATGGCACTTACTTTGTGGGTGTATCAAAGTTATTTATGTCTGACTTTCAAAAAGCTCTTAATAGTTATCCTGATAGCTCAACACTTCACTTTTCCCAAATTGTGTGGAATTTCATTCCTCCTGGCTCCCCACATATGGGTGGTTTGTGGGAGGAAGAAGTGAAGAGTTTTAACATACATTTTCAGAAAATTGCTGGAAACTATGTTTATTATACGACTAAAATTGCTTAAATTTCAATTCACTTATGTTATATAAATCATATTTTAGTATAAATTACTTTTTTATAAACACTTATTTAACTTTTATAAAGCCAAATGTGATTTCAAATTACTACTCTAAAAATATTTTTAACCTATGAATTAAAACTTGAATACTTTATTAAATATCAATTAAATTTTCTAAACAAGTTGGTGGTTATGTTTTGGTCATGATGGAATTGGTTTATATCATTCATTTTATAAATTTGCAAACAATATTGCAAGGCGGGCGGTAATGTTTGAGTCTCCACTTTTTAAATAATAAAAAGTGATAACCTGGACGCTAAAATCTTATGTTTGCACCTTAAAATCCAATCTCATGTCGTTCCACCCTGACCATTACCAACTTCACTCACTTGTTGAGTTTGCCAATTCTTTTCTTTCCTTCCATTTAATACTTGACAAGCGCAAACATCTCTTTTTTACTAGAAGCTTCTTAAAGCGAAAATTTTCTTAAAAGTATAAAGTCTAAACCTACTTAAAACTAAAACTTAAACTAACTTAAACTAAATGAACTAATTGGAAAAAGAAAACCAAACAAAACATTTATAGTTATCATTCAATAAAGAACAAATCATCTATAAAAAAAGTGTCATCCATTTTATTTTTGGACGATTCACCATCATCATCAAGTAGCTCAATCCTACACAGTGTATTTATGTATTTATCAGGGTCAGAGGTAAGAAACAGGTCTAGAGTGTTTTCAGCTTGACCATTAACGTCCGATATTCGAGTCGGCTCGTCGACAAGCAGAGTAAGGTGGTTTAACTCAGCAAAGATCTCGGCATACATTCCTTCGGGTGTTGTCTGGCCAGAAAAGCGAAGCCACGAAGAATTGTGTACATTGAAATCGCCCGTAATAACGATTTCAGTGCGAGGATAAAGGTTAACAATCCTTTGAATGGAGTCGGACAGAGCATCATGTTCGTTTGAAGTTGAATAACTGTCCAGATTGGGGCTCCGATAAATAAAACATGTATGAATGATGCGCTTATTAACCGTGAATTTAAACCACATGAAATTAAAATATGTGTTTGTACATGAACCGTATTGTGGTTGAAGTTCACAGAAATTAGATCTTAGACCACGAACGTTGGCATAATCGACCCTGTGCCTACACGGAGAAAAAATAAGGTATGAACCACCTTATTTCTGGTAAATTTAACTTTAATGTAAAGTTTAAATAGGGATGACTCCCCAATAAAATGGAATTTACCTTACTTTTCTACTAAATTTATAGCTTATGATTAACTTTACAGTAAAGCCTTTTTTTGTATGAATTTCTAATAGAAATTACTAGAAAGGTAGGTACTTATTTTACCTTACTATAAGGCTGAAAATACTGATTTTTAAAGTAAATTGAACTTCTCTATGGAAGGTATATAATTTAGTTACAGATTGGATCAAATAAAGCCAATTTCATTTTTATTGATGACATTTTTCTAAATAAAATTGTATGCATTTATCTTACAAAAATTAAAACAAAAAAAGTAATTTTTGTAATTATTGAAAAGCATAACTAGGTAACACGAACTTAATCCTCAAAGCTATTTAGAAGTAAGTAACGTATGACCCTGTTATGTTTTTCAATAATTACATAAATTACCTAGTTTATTATAATTTTTGTAAGATGCAAACAAACAATTTTATTTAGGAAAATATCATCAATAAAAATGAAATTGACTTTATTTGATCTAATTTTTTTCTAATTCTTCATGAATTAATTGGATTGAATGATATTAATGCATATGGATACTCCTATATAATTCTAACACAAGAAACAAATTTGCTATCCGTAATTACGGAGCCAATAATAACGTATAAAAGAACACAAAAAGTAATGAAAACATTTCACTTATAAAAGAAAAACACAAATGGGAAAAGAAATTTTTACATTTTATTTCTTTATTAATTATTCCGCACCCGGACACCTAAAAGCTTTGACAAAAAAAAATATCCAAAACAAATGGAAAACAAAATGGTAGACTTTTCAATGACAGCAATTAAGATATGGGGAAAATTCCTAGAATTAGGTAATATTATCCCTTAGTGTAAGGTAAAACTTATTCATAGAATAGTTAAATTTGTAAAATATGTTTTACTAGAATCTTAAAGTGAAAAGAGTCGTACACTTTTTTGGATGAAGGTTTATTTTACTCTACGTAAAGAAATTATTGCTACTCGTAAGGTATATACTAATTTATTTTGTTCACCATAATTGTCTTGTAAAAATTACTTTACGGAGCCAAGAAATGTTCAATACGTAAGGTAAATTTTACTTAAAATCTAGGGCTCTTTACTTTAATTTCCTTACTAGTCATGTGGAGTATAAAATACTAGAATAATTTTTCTCCGTGTACGTTCTGTAACTCTCGTATCGAGAAATTTTTCGCATGAAACACGCAAATCGGAACAAAAATAGTGTGAATCGACACAAAAATCATTTTCTCGCATTTGTTTATTTCTATAAACAAAATTTTCTCGCCTTGAAACATTTCTGAATGAAAATGCTTGACAGACTGGAAAAATGTGAATAAAACTGTGTCTGTAAGAAAATTATCGAGATAATTTCTCGATTGAACTGCCAAAATTACACACAAGCAAAAAGGATGCGAGAAAGTAAGATATTTGAAAAAAAAAATTGAAAGATTTCTGAATGAAAATGCTTGACAGACCGGAAAATGTAAATAAAACTGTGTCTGTAAGAAAATTATCGAGATAATTTCTCGATTGAACTGCCAAAATTACTCACAAGCAAAAAGGATGCGAGAAAGTAAGATATTTGAAAAAAAATTGATAATCTTGCATTAAATGTGAGATGTTACTTCTGAAAAAGTGTTCACGGTTATTTATTTTTGTATCACATACATTTTTTAAATAAAAAAAAAGAATATCAAAGAAAAAACAGTAAAAATTTCATGCCCTAACCGTGACTTGAACTCGGTACCCTCCACTCGCTGACCGACTGCTCAACCTTTGGACTACCGAGCCTTGGGATGTTTTAAGTAAAACTATGTGTATATGACCTTTCATGGCCAAAGGTAAAAATATTTTCCCTTTTTTTTACCGTTTCCAATATATTCCAATGGAATAAAAAATTTACAGGGTTGCTTCTCACATCGAGATACAGGTTATTTTTCCAAAAATAACCTGCTCATTGCCAATTTCACTTATCGCGACACAAACAATTTTTTTATCATTAAAACCGGTTGATGATGTTTTGGTTTTTGTTGCTGTTAATGCAATGCAGTGGTTGGTGTTGTTGTTGTTAGTACTTTGAGTGATGTGATGTCGTGGGCGCAAAGCCAAAACCACGAATCTGCAAAATTGTAGTTTTGAGAAAAACGGCTTCAAAGTTTTGGAAACACAGCAATCTTATGGAAACTCGTGCAACAGATGGAGGATTGGGATTGACGCAGTGAATAGAGGGACCGATAACAAGTAAAATGACACAGTAAATGTACAAAAATGCAGATTCGTGGTTTTGGCGTTGTGCCGACGATGTGATGGAATGATGGCTTGTTGTTGCTTGCACTTATTTGTTAGGCATTATTTGTTTTTATTGTTTTTCTATATTTTTTTTTTTTTAATATGTATATATGGAGCACTCGGGTTTTGGGTTTAATTAAACACAGAGGCACAACGAGAAAAACTTTAATTAGGCGAGACGAAGCTTTCGCAGCGTGCGTTGCCGATGGGAGGCAGATCGGCATTGATACTTGTGCCATTAGCAAAGGACCAGCTAGAAAAACCCAAACAGAGATGCAGCAGTACAATGTGGGTACACCTTTCGAGAGGATTGCAATAGACGTGGCAGATCCTTTTCCCGAAACCAACAATGGAACCCGGTACATTCTTGTAGTAATGGACTACTTCAGAAAGTGGCCTGAGGCATTTGCCATCCCAAACCAAGAAACCAAAACAGTGGTGGATAAGATTGTCTTTCATTGGAGGAGCAGGTTCGGAGTACCAATGGAACTTCAATCCGACCAAGAAAGAAACTTCAAATCTAAGATCTTTCAAGAGGTTTGCTCACTCCTTGGCATTAAGAAGACGAGAACAACACTGATGGGATGGTTGAACGATTTAACAGGAAACTTTAAGAACATCTGTCAATGATAAATAATCAACGAGTCTGCACGGTAAGATAATTAAAGTAAAAAGCCCTAGATTTTTAATAAAACTTACCTTACGTATTGAACATTTATTGGATCCGTAAAGTAATCTTAACAAGAAAATTATAGTGAACAAAATAGTGCACTAGCTTTAAGCAAATTGTATATATAATTACTGTTCAATAAAAATACCGTTAAATCGTTAAATGCAGATTGAACATTTATTGGATCCGTTAAGTATTCTTAACAAGAAAATTATAGTGAACAAAATAAAGTAGTATACCCTTTACCTATAGCAATATTTACTTTACGTAGGGTAAAATATACTTTCTACTAAAAAGGTGTAGGGGGAAGTGGTCACCCTTCGTACACGGTCACCCTTCGTACAGTGAGCATAAAACAAAAACTAAACGGTATTCAAACACGTGCTTACTAGTGTGCATAGACATAGTAGGCGCCGAGCTGCTAGATAAATTTTGAATCCTAAGTGCAACGGATTCGGTCGCCACAAGACTTTATGTTTTTTAGTGCTCTGAGTAATTTTTGTGTGTACATTTGATGTCATGTTGTGTTTAAGTTAAGTATGTTTTTGGCTAAACAGTAATGAAGAATTGCTGATTAAAGTGTTAAATTTGTGTTTTAATTATAAATATTGCAAAATCTCAGTACATTTTTTCAAAAATCGATTTATCTGCATTATGTACAGCTTGGGGAAACAAAACAACAACAACAACAACGTTTCGCAAGATTTTGTGAACTGAAGCATTATGGAAGTACTCGTCCAAGGAAATGACACTACCCCGCCAGGCACTACCATTACTAATGGTACTGATCCTGGACCGAGCAGCAATGCTCGGGTCAGAGCTAGACGGATTCCGGGGGCTAGCAAAATAATGCCGCAGATTAGACAAAATCTGAGAGTTGCGAGTTGGAACGTTGGGAGTATGACAGGTCGAAGTTTCGAGCTGGAAGAGATGATGATAAGAAGGCGAGTAGACATCTTATGTGTCCAAGAAACGAAATGGCGTAACACGGGAAAAAGAGCTCGTTTCTTGGATACAAGGACAAAAAATTACAAGATGTTCTACTATGGAACGGAAAAGGGTAAGAACAGAATCGGAATCATCCTTGCAAAAGACCTCTTAGGCAGCATATTGTCCATTTCGAAATCTAGTGACCGTTTGATGTCCCTTAAATTGGTGATTAAAGGAAAGTTGTGGAATATTGTCACTGCATATGCTCCCCAAATTGGATGTGAGCAGGTGGAAAAAGATGCATTTTGGCTTGATTTTCACAACCTACTTAAGGACATCCCAAAGGAAGAGTTTTTGTTCGTGGGCGGAGATTTAAATGGACATGTCGGGAAAACAAACGAAGACTATGAAGATTGCCATGGAGGCCTCGGATACGGCACTAGGAACTCTCCTGGTGAAGACATCCTGAGCTCGTGCAAAACATATGGTCTTATCGTACTAAATACCATGTTCATCAAACAAAGCCGACACCTGGTCACTTACAGCAGTGGTGGAAATGAGACCCAGATTGATTACCATTTGGTATCTAGTTTCATGAAACCTCGGGTCAAGGATTGTAAAGTGATACTGGGAGAAGCGATCGCCCACCAACACCGTCTCCTACTGACAGAATTTTTTATGGAGACAGTGAACGACAACAAAAAGACAAAGACTTTTGGGAAGATCAAATGGTATAATCTGGATAAGGAAAAAGGCGAAACTTTTATTTCGAATATGCAAAACTATCTGTATAACAACACCAATATATTTCGAAATGAAGAGAGTACAGCACAAAGTATGTGGGACCTCCTACAGCGAACTTGCATAGAAAAAGCCAAAACACTGTTAGGGGTTTCAAAAGGACACAACCAACAAGGCAAAGAAACATGGTGGTGGAATGATGAAGCTAAAGCAGTTGTAAGTAAAAAGAAAATGGCTTTCAAAGCTTGGTCGAAGTGCCCCTCTAATAATACAGAGCAAAAGTCGCGCCTCGAAGTGGAATACAGAAGCTGCAAGAAAGAAGCGAAGAAGATATGTGCCCAAATTCAAGCCAAGAATACGGAAGACCTGTATCGGGAGCTAGATGTAGTTTCTACCCCGACTGCTGGTGCTATTCAAGAGCTACGACAAAACGTGAATAAGGGCGCAACCATCTTCAAAATAGCCGCGCAAAGAAGAAGAAATGCTCAGGAGATCTGTTCGCCAAAGTTTATTAACAATGCTCAGGGCCAACTACTTGTGGAAAACGACGAAATCCTCCACAGGTGGCGACAGTATTGTGACGAACTTCTAAATGAACAATTTTCAAGGCTACACTTTCCAATGGCTTCACCTAACTTAAGCGAAGTATCCGATGTCACAGTCGAAGAAGTTAGTGAGGCTGTAAAATACTCCAAAAAGGGAAAAGCTGTTGGGCCAGACGAAATACCCTCAGAGTTTTGGAAAAAGATGGGAGACATCGGGTCTAGATGGCTCATGGTTCTTGTTTCCAAGCTTATACGAGGTGATCGAATGCCTAATCAATGGAGGGAAAGTTACCCAACTAACAATTTTACTTCCACGAGGTTAGGATCTTTAATTTCTTGCAGCTATTATCTCTACAGGGATTGTATTTAGTTTGTGAATCGAAAATTCAAACTTTCGAGGCTTAACTTTCGTTAACCGCTTCCTAGAAACCTAGTGCAAGTGGAATCTAAAAATTTCTAAAAGCATTAATGTAAACATTTCGTTTAAATTTCAATATGGCCACATGAAATTCCATTGTAGAACCACAAGACATAAAAGCCAATAACTGACTTCTTTTAAATGGCTTTGCAAAAGAAATTGTATTAGAACTGCTTACAAAATCTTTATGAATGCTTTGTATTTTTTTTATCCAATTCGAAAATTATTAGACTCAAAAAAGACTTAGGTAGGTATTTAAGTATGGTAGAAGTACCTACAACTTATACAATTGCCTTAAATGCATTTATTATTATAATTCTATATTACCGAAATTATGTCAATAGTATATGAGTCGTGATATTCATTAAAAAAAAAAAACATTACGTTGAATTTCAAATAAACCGCATTAAACGGTTTTGACTTTTTAAACAAATATTCCACAAAATAGATGTGTTATAAGTACTGCATTCTAATATTTGAATTAAAAAATTGTTGAATCATTGTTTTTGATTGAAAATATTACAAAGTATGTTTTATATTACTTTCAAATATAACGACTTACATAAATGTTTGTTTTGTATCTCTGTATGAGAAAAAAAGAAGTTCAATTTCAGGCGCATGCGCGAAAAGCTTTTAGTTTTATATGTTTGCCTTATCGAAGTTAGGGGATATTTATTCATATTTGTAGAGATCCTTTAAGTACAAGCAAAACATTGTAAAAAGCATTTAATTTTATAAGTTTGCCTAAGCGAATTAATTTTATTTCTAGAAGCCCTGTGAAAAAGAGTACAAGCTAAATTTTTTAAACTGTCAGGTAAACTCATGAGAATAAGAAATATTTGGATAAGTGCCATTGTGGTGACCATTTTTGGTTTTTTTTATTCATTGTTATAAAGAAATAAATAAAAAAGTGAATCTTTTCATATTGGTAATTGGTTTAAAATAGTGATATTAAAAATGATTTACTGACCAATTTGGAGTTCATATTCAAGTAAGTAGAGAAGAAAGGAAAACAAGATTTTAATCTTCTCCACTTATTTAAATATAAAATAGTGATAGACATTTTAGATTTTTATCTAAGTTCAAAACAAAGTTAATTCTCTAATTTTTAAGAAAAAGCCAAAAGCCCAAAAAATTAAAAAATTTGTTTCTGCTTTAGAAAAATGCGGGTTGACGGCATCCGGGTGAAACCTCTAAAGTCTAAAAAAACCGAATTTTTCAGATATTTTTTTCTGCTCCAGAAAAATTGTTCTTGAGTAAAAAGTTATTCTCTTTCATCTTCTCAATAATGATATAGTTTGACAATCAGAATATAATATTATTAAGTCTTTATTAAATAATTTTTTACAAGATAAAAAAAAAAACAGAAAATAACCAAAAATAATAACTTTGAAAAAAAAACACAAATGGTCACCATATTCTTTAAGATAGTGCAACTCATCAGGAAGTTAAGTCGAAGCCCTTAGGAAGTTCTGGTTTCAACTAGTCCAAATTTGAAACTCTTCTATTATATACCTGAGTAGCTCGATGGGTAAGGTACCGGACTATCAATCAGGATGTACGAGGTTCAAATCCAGCAAAATGCGGCAGTAAGTAAGAAGTTTTTTTCTCAATATAATTGAGTTTGGAAATTTAATTTCAGAAGAAAACTTTGACTGGATGGGAAAACAAATAAAAAATGAAAAAAATAAAATTAAAATATAAAAAAATAAAATGAAAAAAAAAAATATTTTTTTCTTTATTCTATTTGGAATATACCTCGTTTAGACTTTCACAAACCTTCGACAAGTCTGCTCCGAGCTTCTAAATAAAATTAAGAGCCTGTAGCAGTAATACAGATTTTCAAATCTTGAATGTTGCTTGTTTCTATAAGGCATTAAACACATGTTTTGAGTCTATCCAATCAACTTGCATATGACTCTTCTAAAGCCTTTCAAGCTTCTCGGGTGGGCCAAAAGGGCTTCTCTATGGTCGTATACAAGCAATATTTCTAAAATCGAAACAGCTTCGTTAGACCCTTGTGGAAGTAAAATTGTTAGTTGGGTACCTTCTTCCAATATACAAAGGGAAGGGTGATACTCGAAGCTGTGATAATTACCGTTCGATTAAGCTGATGTCACACACCATGAAGATCGTTGAGCGAGTCTTGGGTAGCCGACTGCGAAAAATAATAAGGCTATCTGATGACCAGTGCGGGTTTGTTGCGGGTAAATCAACCACAGATGCAATCCAGAGTATCAGAATCATTATGGAAAAACATCGAGATTCCTTGGAGGATTTGCATATGGTATTGGTTGATTTTGAAAAAGCATTCGATCGACAACCACGAGATCTGATATGGGTGGCCCTCAGACAACAAGGAGTTCCGGAAACCTATGTGCGGATAATTATGGACATGTATGATGGAGCAGTTACTAAAGTAAGATGTGCAGCTGGAGTCACCGAAGAATTCGAAATCACAGTAGGTGTACACCAGGGAAGCGTCTTGAGTCCTCTGCTCTTTATTACCGTTCTTGATTACCTGCTTGAAGGCAAAGTGACGGACCCAAAAGTGCATCAGTTATTCTTTGCTGACGATGGAGCCATCATAAGTGAAGACCTGATATCCCTGCAACGAGCACTTGATGTATGGGTGGATGTTCTAGAAGGTAATGGGTACCGCATAAGCGCGAGAAAGACAGAATACCTATGCTGCCCATTTTCTGATCCACACAGGCCTATTCCTGACATTTATTTGAATGGTGTAGTGCTTCCCAAGTGTGAAAAGTTTAAATATCTGGGGTCTATGATAAATAACGAAGGTACTTGTGATGACGATATCAATCATCGCGTAAGCGTAGGGTGGATGAAGTGGCGGGAAAATTCTGCTATCTTCTGTGATCGAAAAATGCCCCCTAAGCTGAAAGGAAGGCTCTACACCGCAGTTGTGCGTCCAGCACTCACATACGGTTCACAATGTTGGACAATGTACAAAAAGTATGAGAGTACGTTAACGGCAGCTGAGATGAAGATGCTTCGTATGACAGCAGGAGTAACAAAGCTTGATAGAATTAGAAGTACGAAGATCCGAGGAAGCCTTCATGTTAAAAACACCATCTCCCAAAAAATTGAACACGACCGACTCAGTTGGTATTGCCATGTTCAAAGGAGAGATCCTGAGAACCCCGTCAAAAAAGCAATATCATACAACGTTCCAACACGAAATAAAAAGAAAGGTAGGCCTAAAAACTCCTGGTACAAGCAAATGCAAAAACACCAGCCTTAGAAATGGAACAATACAAAACCGGGAGGCTTGCCGCCGATTTCTGAGGTCAACCCGGCGAACCCCACAAGCGGATCACTAGTGTGAAGCAGTAACTTGGGATAGTTATGATCCCCCCGACATCGAGATCATAACAGCGCCGAGAAAAAGGAAGAAGAAGAATGTACAGCTTGGGGAGCATTCGTACAGTCAAACATGGGGCACATTCGTACGCATACGTATGCCCGCCAGTAAATTTTCTTGAGCAGATAACAATCAAAACACGGAGTTAAAGTTGTATTGAAATGAAATTTAAACCTCTATAATAAGTTTTTCGCATTCTATAGTAAATTAAGGTTGGTATTTTTATATATGTAAATAATAATTTGTTTCAGAATCATCGAATCGCGAAAAATTAAGTTTTTTATTTGTTTTTTTTTCTGAGTCAAGTTCAATTAATTAATAAATTAATAAGTAATTAAATGTTTTAAAACTCATATTTGGCATTTGACAAATCAAAAGTTAGTCAAATTAACGTTTTAAATATCCTGTACGAATGTACCCCAAGTGCTGTACGAAGGTACACCACGGGTGGGGAGGATTCGTACAAAAATCTAATCCCAGTAAAATGGCTATAACTATTTAAGCCTTTGACTTAGAAGTGTCAAATTTTTTTGTAAAGTGTAATAATATACATATATAAGTCCATTTTCGCGAAGCTGGAGTGAGTAAATAAATAACTAAAAAAAAATAAGTAAAAACTGTACGAAGGGTGACCACTTCCCCCTATGACTGATCTTACTTTAAGATGTGAACCACCTTATTTCTGGTGCATTTAACTTTAAGGTAAAGTTAAAATAGGGATGACTCCCCAATAAAATGAAATTTACCTTACTTTTCTAGTAAATTTTTAGCTTTTGATTAACTTTACAGTAAAGCCTTTTTTTTATGAATTTCTAATAGAAATTACTAGAAAGTTAGGTACATATTTTACCTTACTATAAGGCTGAAAATATTGATTTTTAAAGTAAATTGAACTTCTCTATGGAAGGTATATAATTTAATTACAGATTTCAATTTCATTTTTATTGATGACATTTTTCTAAATAAAATTGTATGCATCTATCTTACAAAAATTAATTAAAATAAAATAAGTTTTCTAATTATTGAAAACATAACTGGGTAACACGTACTTAATCCTCAAAGCCATTTAGGAGTAAGCACGTATGACCCTGTTATGTTTTTCAATAATTACAAAAATCATCTTTTTTTATTTTAATTAATTTTTGTAAGATAAATGCATACAATTTTATTTAGGCAAATATCATCAATAAAAATGAAATTGACTTTATTTGATCCAATTGTTTGCGAATTGTTTATGAATTAATGTAATTATTCCGCACTCGCCACCTAAAAACTTTGACAAAAAAAAAAAACATCCAACACAAATGGCGCACTTTTCAATGACAGCTTTAAGAGTTTTTTCTTTGTATCGAGGGCACTGATCTCTATTGGGGAAAATTCCTAGAATTCAGTATAATACAGTAAAATAAGGTGAAAAAAGGGGTAAATCTCGGAATAAATGCTAATAGATTTTTTTTTGCTCAATATCTTCGTTTTGGCATTCTATAACATACCTCAAAAGTCTAGAAAAATCTAATGTCCGCGAGTCGGGATTTTCAAGATCAAAGCGCGAAAGGAGATTTTCAAAATTAGCAATAATAGACAATGGTATTATATACACATATGATACATGTCTTCGAGGTATTATTTAATGCTGATGCCAAAAAATCTAAAATCAAGACAATCTGACGTCTCTGAAAAAAGTTATACCAGTTTTTCATCTGTCAACCCATATTATTATAACAGTTGCTAACTTACAACCGAAAAACCCTTAAAAGTTATGGTAGAGGACCCAAATTTAGCATGAAGGTTTTCATATCCATTATTATTAGGAATAAAAAAAAAGCAATGAAAAAAACATTCATATCTATCTTACAAAAATTAATTAAAATAAAATAAGGTTTCTAATTATTGAAAACATAACTGGGTAACACGTACTTAATCCTCAAAGCCATTTAGGAGTAAGTACGTATGACCCTGTTATGTTTTTCAATAATTACAAAAATCATCTTTTTTTATTTTAATTAATTTTTGTAAGATAAATGCATACAATTTTATTTAGGCAAATATCATCAATAAAAATGAAATCGACTTTATTTGATCCAATTGTTTGCGAATTTTTTATGAATTAATGTAATTATTCCGCACTCGCCACCTAAAAGCTTTGACAAAAAAAAAAACATCCAACACAAATGGCGCACTTTTCAATGACAGCTTTAAGAGTTTTTTCTTTGTATCGAGGGCACTGATCTCTATTGGGGAAAATTCCTAGAATTCAGTATAATACAGTAAAATAAGGTGAAAAAAGGGGTAAATCTCGGAATAAATGCTAATAGAATTTTTTTTTGCTCAATATCTTCGTTTCGGCATTCTATAACATACCTCAAAAGTCTAGAAAAATCTAATGTCCGCGAGTCGCGATTTTCAAGGTCAAAGCGCGAAAGGAAATTTTCAAAATTAGCAATAATAGACAATGGTATTATATACACATATGATACATGTCTTCGAGGTATTATTTAATGCTGATGCCAAAAAATCTAAAATCAAGACAATCTGACGTCTCTGAAAAAAGTTATACCAGTTTTTCATCTGTCAACCCATATTATTATAACAGTTGCTAACTTACTACCGAAAAACCCTTAAAAGTTATGGTAGAGAACCAAATTTAGCATGAAGGTTTTCATATCCATTATTATTAGGAATAAAAAAAAAATGCAATGAAAAAAACATTCATATCTATGAAAAATTCGTATTTTTTGAAAAAAAGGGGAAATTTTGGGATATGCACTAAAAACATCCTGGTACAATCTTGGAATTAGTGCTAATAGGCTAATTTTTTTGTTTCTATCTTTGTTTGGATATTCTATATCTCATGTCAAAAATCTAAAAAAATCTCATGTCCGCAAGTCCTTAACTAAATTAAACTAAGTAAGGTGCAGACTTAAAAAAATTAGCAAGAAAAGTTTAAATTTGTATATGTAATGTATACCAACCAATAAGCGACATGATTTAAAGGTATTTTTTAACACTTATTCCAAAAAAACTCACAATAAGTCAATCTGACCATCCCTGAAAAGTAATGCACTTGCGGACATGAGATTTTTTTTAGATTTTTGACATAAGATATAGAATATCCAAACAAAGATTGAAACAAAAAAATTAGCCTATTAACACAATTTCCAAGATTGTACCAGGATGTGTTTTAGTGCATATCCCAAAATTTCCCCTTTTTTCAAAAAATACCAATTTTGCATAGATATGAATGTTTTTTTCATTGCATTTTGTTTTATTCCAAATAATATTGGATATGAAAACCCTCATGCAAAATTTGGTTCCTCTACCATAACTTTTAAGGGTTTTTTGGTAGTAAGTTAGCAAGTGTTATAATAATATGGGTTGACAGATGAAAAACTGGTATAACTTTTTTCAGAGACGTCAGATTGTCTTGATTTTAGATTTTTTGGCATCAGCATGTTGGGACCTCTTCTGTTCTCTATATTTATTAATGACCTTCCTGACCAAGTCATTGATTGCAAAGTACACATGTATGCTGATGATGTGCTTCTTTATTTCTCCCGCAGAGTCGGTTTAATGGAGGATCTTGTCATTAGAATGAACGAGGATTTACGAAGAATTCAGCTGTGGGCTGATTTAAACAAACTTAAACTCAATCCATCCAAAACAGTTTCTATGCTATGCTCCCGAAATCAAATTAATCCTGTTGACTTTCCACCTGTTATACTCAACAATGAAATTATTCGCTATGTTAATAGAGTAAAGTACCTAGGGTTTAGCTTAAACAGCTCTTTAAGTTTTTGTGATGCCATCTCTGATTCCATAAGGAAAATCTATGGAGGTCTTCGTAGTCTTAGATGTTCTTGTGGTCTTCTGTCAATAGACATAAAAAAACGTCTCATTCAAAGTTTAGTTTTGCCATTCTTTACTTATAATTGTTCTGTTTACCCCAACCTAGATTGTGTTTGTAAACAAAAAATGAATGTTGCATTTAATGATTGTCTGCGTTTTATTTATAATAAAACTAGGTACACTAGTGTTAGGCAATATGGCAATTCCTTGTTTGGTATGAGCCTGGAGAAATGCTATGATTACAGAAACGTTTTAAATTTTCATAACATTATTCATAATAGGTGTCCTGAGTACTTGAGCGAACAACTTCAGTTTTCACAATCCCCTAGAGGGTTGAGAATTAATTCACCACATTTTTTGCATTCGGTTGGAGAGCGTTCTTTTTTTGTGTCAGCAATTCGACTATGGAATAATCTTCCATCAGAACTACAAAGAACAGTTCCTTCATCCCCTTTTCAGAAAAAGTTATTTTCACACTTCACTTCAAACTTATAAATTTTTTCATTCATAATTTGTTTTTTTAATAAATGATCTTTAAAAAAAAAAAAAAATATCTTATTTTGTTATAAATCTTTTATTTAAAAATTTATATACCTTTTCTGTAAAAATTATTATTTTTTATATAATTGCTTATTGTGTAAAAATTATTTTATTTATTGTAAATTTATTCATTTTGTAAAATCTGTTTTTAGATACTTTATCATAAGATTTAATCTTGTAGTATCATGTAATTTAAATTATAATAAATAAATACAAATACAAATACATTAAAAAATACCTCGAAGACATGTATCATATGTGTATATAATACCATTGTCTATTATTGCTAATTTTGAAAATCTCCTTTCGCGCTTTGACCTTGAAAATCGCGACTCGCGGACATTAGATTTTTCTAGACTTTTGAGGTATGTTATAGAATGCCAAAACGAAGATACAGAGCAAAAAAAAATTCTATTAGCATTCATTCCGAGGTGAAACCCTTATTTGACTGGATTAGTATTATTATTACCTTAGTGTAAGGTAAAACTTATTCATAGAATAGTTAAATTTATAAAATATGTTTTACTAGAATCTTAAAGTGAAAAGATTCATACACTTCTTTATTTGAAGGTATATTTGACTCTACGTAAAGAAAATATTGCTACTCGTAAGGTATATACTACTTTAATTTGTTCACCATAATTTTCTTGTAAAAATTACTTTACGGATCCAAGAAATGTTCAATACGTAAGGTAAAATTTACTTAAAATCTAGGGCTTTTTACTTTTATTACCTTACTAGTCATATTCATATGGAGTATAAAATACTTGATTCATTTTTCTCCGTGCATAGAGTGAGTTTTACCTTACACTAAGGTAAAAACTTACACCGATCTCTAGGAATTTTTACCAATAGGATCAGTGCATGTCAACGAGTCTTAACATGATAAGTTTAATGGAGGCGCGCAATTGGATGTGAGGACTCAATTTTATCTTCTATTTTCTGGATACTGTAACGATGAATTACTGGACTACTTTTAAGATAAAAGTCTGAACACACTACCTATTACTGCAAAGGTAGAAATGTGAACGGACCTTTAGTAATTAAGAAAAATATCTCACTGAACACATCTAAAAATATCCCACTGAACACATCTAAAAATATCCCACACTGAACACATCTCAAAATATCCCACTAGACTGGAAGTATGAAGTGCCCTTCCTGGAAAGGAAGTTTCGAGAGACAGGGACGAGAGCCTTCGAGGACGTTCTCGAGTCTCGAGATTCCGGTATAAAAGGCAGCGTAGACACCGACCGGATACAGTTTAATCTTGAAAGTGAAAGAGTACAGTACAAAGTGAAATAAAGTGTTGCGAATTGTTAGTAGTAAATAAAGTGATTTAAAAGTGTGTTTGTTTGAGCGAATAATAAAAGTAAATTGAGTTGAAATATAGTGTGTTCTTATTTGAACGGAAATATAAGTGGAAATTAAATAAGTTTTATTGTGAACCCGGAATAAAACATTACATTGGTGTCAGAAAAGTGGAATAAAACTTATTTATTTGTGCGAATCAGATAATTTCGCGAATAAAATAAAAAGTGCGCGTGTGTTTTAACAATAAACAAAGTGTAAAACATTTTGAAATAAGTAAAAGTGCTCGCGTTTTGAAAAGTTAAAATGGGTAAAACACTAAATCAGTTAAGTTTGACTGAGTTGAAGGCGGAATTGACTAAGCGAAGTCTTCCTACTGCTGGATCGAAAAATGATCTCATTATTCGTCTACAGGATTATTTAACCCAGAAAAACGAAGATTTGGATACATTTCAATTCGAGGTTGAAATGATAGAAGAACGAGTAAGTACTAGTTCCGATATGTCATCCATGATGGCTGTTCTCCTTGCAAAATTTGAAGAACAGAAAGAACAAATTGAGACACAATGCAAGGAACAAAGAGAACAATTAGAGAAACAACGTACCGAGCAAAAGAGTGAACAACAGAATCTTCTCGAAAAATTAGATGAACAGAAAAACATCATCCAAGGTAAGCTTGACGCGATCGAGAACAAGTTCGTTGCTATTGATGCTTCCATCAAATGCGTTGAAAAGCAATCTCAAGAAAAGTTCGAGAAAGTTGAAGAAAAACTCGAGAAAGTAGAAGGAAAGTTCGAGAAAGTGGATGACAAATTTGAAAAAATGGAAGTTAAAATGCAAAGTATTACTTAGGAACTTGACAAGGTTCGGAAAATTAAGATCCGAGAAAGTTCTGGTGAGTACCCAAAGAAGAAGGAAATGCATCCACCAACATTTGATGGACAAAGTTCTTGGTCGATCTACAAGAAACAGTTTGAGGCAGCTGCAACAACAAATGGCTGGGATGACGAAGACAAATGTATAGCGCTGACTCTTGCTCTTAGAGGTCCTGCTGCTGAGTTGTTACAAACTTTACCACCAGAAAAGAATGGTAACTTTGACGCTCTTGTCCAGGTCATTGAAAAACGCTTTGGAGATGGCCATATGCAGGAAGTCTTCCGCGTCCAACTCAATACAAGAGTCCAGAAAAGAGGAGAAACTCTGCAACAACTCCAAGCAGATATTGAAAGGTTAGCTCATCTGGCATATCCGACAGCAGGAGACGACATTATCAATCAGTTTGCGACAGAAGCCTTTGTACGTGCTGTATCTGATATAAATCTTCAGCGAGCAATTCGAACAGCTGGAAAACGTTCCCTTCCTGAAGCATTAGCTTTTGCACTGACTATGGAAGCAGCAGAACAGGCTTCTCAAGGCGTTCATCGGGTAAGAGAAGTTGCAGTGGAAGAATGCTCTTGTCAAAAACTCGCATTCCAAAGAAACCAGAGGGACGGAGCTGCTCGATGCTGGAACTGTAACAAGACCGGACATCTCCAGCAGCAGTGCAGATTGCCACCAAGAAGAACTGCTTGCCAACACAGTGGAAACAGGAATATTGCCCAACAACAGGTAAGCGATACAACCAACGCTCATCCTCAACTTGATTCCCATTCGGGAAACGAGTAAGAACCAACTTCGAGGGGCAGAAGCTGGTTTCTGGTATCGATGGCCCCAGAACCACAATTCAAGTCTCACAGACAAAACGAGACAACAAAAGTCTGACAGTGGAGGCGACCATAAACAACAAACAACACGTGGCTACAATTGACACCGGTGCCACCGCCTCCATTGTACGAAGAGACTTGGTGAAGATGACATGGCTACATAACACCAACAGCTACCGTCTGAAGACCGCCACAGGAGAAGCAGCAAGAGTGTACGGAGAAGTTCGTCTTACGATCCGTGTAGCTGAACTAGAGTTTTCACATGTGTTTTTGGTGGCAGATATATGTGACGAGTGCATCATTGGAATCGACTTCATGAAGGAGCATGGAATCATTTTGGATATAGGTAAGATTCCAATGGTCTATGGCACTGAAAACTCGACAACAATTAGAACTGTCATCAAAGAAGACATGTGCCTGCCTCCTTCTTCAGAAGTTTTTGTGTGGACCAAGTTAAAGGGGAACTTTGGAAGCCATCGATACCTCATGGTTGAACCAGAAGTTGAGCAAAGTTCCGAAAACATCATCATCGGGAAGACTCTTGTGGCACCAAAGAACAACATGGTACCTGTACGGATACTTAACATCAAACCGTACCCGATCAAGCTTAAGAAAGGAGAAGTTGTTGGGCAATGTGAATCTGTGGCCGCAATAACTAAGATCAACGAGGTGGATACACAGATGACTATGAACTCGGAGAAACTAAAGAAACAAATTCTAAATTCAGACAACCTGAGTCAACATCAGCTTAATGTTGCGGGAAGACTTCTTCATGAATATGCTGATATCTTCTCTTCACCCAGCGGGCAATACGGCCGAACACAACTGTTGCAGCATCGAATCGATACAGGAGATGCTAGGCCGATTCGTCAACCAGCAAGACGTCTCCCCTTGGCCAAACAAGGTGAAGTTGAAGAAATGATAACAACAATGAAGAAAGACGGGCTAATCGAAAATTCCAAAAGCCCTTGGGCATCACCGGTAGTTCTCGTCAAAAGGAAGGATGGAAGCACTCGATTTTGTGTCGACTATCGCAGGCTGAATGATGTGACGAAGAAAGACAGCTACCCACTGCCAAGAATCAGTGATACTCTAGATGCAATGGAAGGAGCACAATGGTTTTCGACTTTGGATTTGAAGAGTGGCTACTGGCAGGTGGAAATCCATCCAGAAGATCGGGAAAAGACGGCTTTCTCCACAGGAAATGGTCTGTGGCAGTTTAATGTCATGCCGTTTGGGCTATGTAATGCCCCAGCTACTTTTGAGCGTTTGATGGAGTGCGTTTTGAATGGATTAACCTGGAAATCTTGCCTAGTCTATTTGGATGATGTCATCGTTTACGGAAAAACATTTGATGACCATTGTGAAAACCTAAAGGCTGTATTCCAGAGGCTACGAGAAGCACATCTTAAGTTGAATCCAAAGAAATGTGCACTTTTCAAGACCGAGGTTAAATATTTGGGACATATCATCTCATCCCAAGGAGTGAAGACTGATCCTGAAAAAGTTGACACTGTGAAGAACTGGCCAACCCCTCAGGACAAGCATCAACTTCGGAGTTTCCTGGGTCTGGCAACGTACTATCGACGATTTGTGAAGGATTTTGCGAGAATCGCCAAAAGCTTGCACCAACTTACGGAGAAGGGTAAACCCTTTAAATGGTCAGGTGAGTGTGAGAAAAGCTTTCAGGAACTAAAGCTGCGGTTATGTGAAGCTCCTGTGCTGGCCTATCCGACTCCAGGCAAACAATTCATCATTGACGCAGATGCAAGTAATGTTGGAGTTGGTGCTGTTTTATCGCAAGTTCATGACGGAGAAGAAAAGGTCGTTGCCTATTTCAGCAAGGTACTCTCAAAACAAGAAAGAAATTATTGCGTGACCAGAAGGGAACTTCTAGCTCTAGTATTGGCAACAAAGCACTTCCATAAGTACATCTATGGACAGAAGTTCCTTCTTCGCACAGATCATGGTGCGCTAAATTGGCTTTTGAACTTCAAAAATCCAGAGTGTCAAGTAGCAAGATGGATCGAGATACTTCAGACGTATCAATGTCAGATTCAACATCGAAGAGGAAAGCTGCATTCAAATGCAGACGCATTATCTCGGCGCCCGTGCAAGCAAGACTGCAAGCATTGCACACGACTAGAAGAAAAGGAAGTTGTCGCTGTTAGAAGAACGAGAGCTGATCCCATTCGCGGCTGGAGTAATGAAGAACTCAGAATGGCCCAAAAAGAAGATTCGGACATCGAACCCATCCTTGCATGGAAGGAACATCAAGAGAAACCAGAATGGGCCGACATCTCCGACCGAAGCCCCACTCTAAAAGCATATTGGGCACAATGGGACTCACTTCATGTGCAAGAAGGGCTACTCAGGCGTAAGTGGGAATCAGCAGATGGTAAATCCTATGTAATGCAGCTAGTCGTACCTCAGTCAAAGGTAAATGATGTTCTCCGAGAGATGCACGGTGGAATTTCTGGAGGCCATTTAGGCATCAACAAGACGCTGGAAAAGCTACGACAGCAATTCTACTGGTTACGTATGAGAGAAGACGTTGAAAAGTGGTGCCGGAAATGTGATACTTGTGCCGCTAGCAAAGGACCAGCTAGAAAAATACAAAGCAAGATGCAGCAGTACAATGTGGGTGCACCTTTTGAGAGAATTGCAATAGACGTAGCAGGTCCTTTTCCCGAAACCAACAACGGAAATCGATACATCCTTGTAGTGATGGACTACTTCAGCAAATGGCCTGAGGCATTTGCCATTCCAAACCAGGAAACCAAAACAGTTGTGGATAAGATTGTCTTTCATTGGGTGAGCAGGTTCGGAGTACCCATGGAACTTCATTCCGACCAAGGAAGGAACTTCGAATCTAAGATCTTTCAAGAGGTTTGCTCACTCCTTGGCATCAAGAAGACGCGAACAACACCGCTTCATCCACAATCTGATGGGATGGTTGAGCGATTTAACAGGACACTTAAGGAACACCTGTCAAAAGTAGTCAATGATAATCAACGAGACTGGGACCGACATATTCCATTATTCTTGATGGCCTATAGAAGTGCAACACATAGTTCTACTGGACATACACCATCGGAAGTCCTATTTGGCTCAACAATACGCCTGCCAAGTGAGATAAAATTTGGAAGTGTTCCAAACGAGCCACATGAAATGGATGAGTACGTAGATAACCTGAAAGGAACACTGGCTGACATTCACCAACGGAGAAGGACAAATATAAAAGCGTCTAGTGACAGGATGAAAACAAGATATGACGCACGAGCGACAGCAACAGGGTTTCAAGAAGGAGAACTTGTGTGGTTTTACAATCCCCACCGACAAAAGGGACTATCACCGAAGCTACAACAAAACTGGGAAGGCCCTTACACAGTAATAACCAGAATTAACGATGTGGTTTACCGTATACAAAGAGGGGTAAGAGGCAAACTAAAGGTAGTTCATTGTGACCGTTTACATCGTTATAATGGTGATAGAAGCAATGGAGTTGTTCGGGACGAACAATCCTAAGAGGGGGGCAATGTAACGATGAATTACTGAACTACTTTTAAGATAAAAGTCTGAACACACTACCTACTACTGCAAAGGTAGAAATGTGAACGGACCTTTAGTAACTAAGAAAAATATCTCACTGAACACATCTAAAAATATCCCACTGAACACATCTAAAAATATCTCACTGAACACATCTCAAAATATCCCACACTGAACACATCTCAAAATATCCCACTAGACTGGAAGTATGAAGTGCCCTTCCTGGAAAGGAAGTTTCGAGAGACAGGGACGAGAGCCTTCGAGGACGTTCTCGAGTCTCGAGATTCCGGTATAAAAGGCAGCGTAGACACCGACCGGATACAGTTTAATCTTGAAAGTGAAAGAGTACAGTACAAAGTGAAATAAAGTGTTGCGAATTGTTAGTAGTAAATAAAGTGATTTAAAAGTGTGTTTGTTTGAGCGAATAATAAAAGTAAATTGAGTTGAAATATAGTGTGTTCTTATTTGAACGGAAATATAAGTGGAAATTAAATAAGTTTTATTGTGAACCCGGAATAAAACATTACAATACGAAGCATTTATAATTTTGGCATTTGTTTTTCTTTTGGATATGGAAGATTAAGCTAAAAATTGCAGCAAGTAAGTCAATTTCATATCATTTTCCTAATGCAAATTGTTTGCATGTATCTACCAAAATTATAATAAAATACATAAATATTATTTTCATAATTAATGAGAACATAACTGTGTCATTATGTACGCACTTACTCCTAAATGGCTTTGAGGAGTAAGTACGTGTTGCTCGAGTTATGTTTTAAATAAATATTTTTATTTATATACGTTTATTTTATTATAATATTAGTAGATTCATGCATTCTAATTTTCTTTAGGAAAATAATATGAAATTGACTTTTACTCATGAATTATTATTTACCTTCCACAGAGGAGTTCAATTTACTTTAAAAAGTAGTTTTTCAGCCTTACTGTAAGGTAAAATATGTACCTTACATCCAGTAGTTTTTGTTTGAAATTCATACTAAAAAAGGCTTTACTGTAAAGTAAATCTGAAGCTACGAATTTACTAGAACAGTAAGGTAAATTTGATTTTATTGGGGAGTCATCCCTATATTAACTTTACATTATAGTTAAATATACCAGAAATAAGGTGGTACATACTTTATTTTCTCTCTGTGTGGGATCGACATATTCCATTATTCTTGATGCCTTATAGACGTGCAACACATAGTTCCACTGGACATACACCATCGGAAGTCCTATTTTGCTCAACAATACGCCTGCCAAGTGAGATAAAATTCGGATGTGTTCCAAACAAGCCACATGAAATAGATGAGTATGTAGACAACCTGAAAGAAACACTGGCTGACATTCACCAACGGACAAGGACAAATATAAAAGCGTCTTGTGACAGGATGAAAACAAGAAGGGGAACTTGTGTGGTTTTACAATCCCCATCGACAAAATGGACTATCACCGAAGCTACAACAAAACTAGGAAGGCCCTTACTAAAGGTAGTTAATTATGACCGTTCACATCGTTGTAATGGTGAAAGAAGCAATGGAGTTGTTCGGGACGAACAATCCTAAGAGGGGGGCAATGTAACGATGAATTACTGAACTACTTTTAAGATAAATGTCTGAACACACTACCTACTACTGCAAAGGTAGACATGTGAACGCACCTTTAATAAATTTGAAACAACCTACCCCCTGAGCACATCCCTTAAAAATTTCCCTTGAATGCTGAATATCCCTTGAATGCTGAATATCCCTACTAACAATTTTGCTTCTATAATGCTTTACAGAAGCAACAATTGTGCTATTTTGGGATCCCGACAGACAAATTATTTGTCGGGATCCGAAAATATCCTACTGGACTGGAAGTATGAAGCGCAACTCTTGGAAAGGAAGTTTCGAGAAGCAAAGACGAAATATTGGGGGTGGCCACACTGGTTTTGTGTTGTATAGACGTGCTTTTATTAGGTCTATATTATTTTTATTTATATTTGTATTTAATGTTGTGTTTACATGTGAAATAATTTATTTTAATAATTTAATACTTGACTTGCATGTACATCTTAAATATAGTTCTTATTGTTTGTATATTTAAATTTAATTAATGTTTTAAATTCTATAAAATTATCAGCCTTATTTATTAGATTTCACTAAACAGCTCTAAACGGCTGCATAGTTATACAATACATAAAGTTTTATGTAGCCTTTATGCAACGTTACATAAATTTCTATTTTTAAAACATTTTCTTAGCCATTATAATTATGCTAGGTTTGTGTCCAAATAAGTACTAAAAATGGAAAATTAGTTCGACAAACAACTCCATCTGTCGATAAAATAACTCCATTTGATTCAAAAATAAACAAAAAAAAAATAAACAAAAACGTGAGCGAAAGTTCTCAATGTCATATGTAGAAGAAAATCTCTAAAAAAAACACATTTCATTTGATAACAAATTGTTCACATGTATGAAAATGTAGGCACATAAGAAAAAGATGAACACACTACACACATGAATTTATATCTCGTAAATTATATCAGGAACAAATCTCCAAATTTCTTATTTTTTGATTTAGTTGACTTCAAGTTGTTCATTTAATTTAATTTTAATTGAAAATGTAATCAAAAAAATAAATTCTTCAATGAAAAAACAAAAATATATACAAATATTGATATTATTTTTTCTTTCTCTGAAAATTATTTGATGTTCAAATGACATTTAAGCTAAATAAATTCTTATTCAGGCTCTAAACAACCTAAAAACTCGTTTAGCTTATACAACCTTTATTAAACGTTGCATAAATATTATAAATCACAATTTATAATTTGTAAACGTTTATCCAAAGCTAAAAATACGATTTTGACTAGGCTAAAACGTCTCAAAAATCTCTAACTTTTGTATCTTAAAAGATTATTTTCTCAAATTTTGCAAAATAAGATAAAACTGGTTTCTTAATTTTATAAAGGCCTTCCCTTCGTGTCTTAAATTAACTTAATTATTTGTATGAGTATAAAATAAAGAAAAAATACATTTCAATGTAGTTGGTTTGTGTTACGTTATTTGAAATTAAAGCTATTTTATTGAAAAATTATAAGAAAAATATTGATTATACTCATTTTAAATAAAATTTCGTTTGTAAGGCAAAGTGAAATAGTAGAAAAACTACGCTTTTGAGAAAAGAGCAAAAAAAAAAAAAGAAATCACAAAAAAAATGGTTGTCAATTTTCACGAAAATCCTTCTTAATTAAATACTTTAAACGGCTCTTTTGAAAATCTTCGAGTAAAAATCAAAATCAGTAAATAAAATCTCGATCTAACTTTTTCCATAGATGAAATTTTTTTCAACAATTACAATATTAAATTCTAACATTTTTCTGCTACCTTAGACTTTTTCTAATAGTACAATGACTCAATTGTTCAAAATAAAAATATATTCAATTTCGGGTGCATATACTAAGTCTAAGAGCCCACCGCAAATTTTGGGAGTTGAGGTATAGCGTATAACCAAGATGTGAGAATGCAGTTTTATAGCCTTATGCGTTCTAATAACGAATTCAAAAGTCTGGCAGCTTTAAATCGCGGCTTTATATGGTTTCCGAGAGGTTAAATATCGCGAGTTTTCCAATTAATGTGAGTAGGCTAAAATAACACAAAATCACATTCTGAATATAAGGACTGATGCTCTGTCATTTCCCCAAGGCCTGAAGACATCAATCTTGACAGTGCGATCAATAGAACTCAAGATATGTATTGAAACAGGTCAGGATGCACCAAAATACGTTTTTTTGTACTATGTCTTTCGACAGATATATCAATTTTCAATTCAATTCAATTTTGTTTTATTGAACATACTATATACAATTGACTTAAGCTTAACTTATTTCTAATAAGATACATTGATTGATATAAAATTTGTTGGCACATATGGGGCCTAACTTTATACAATGGATAAAAGATAAAATATATATAAATATAGTACATGAATAGGCTTAATTTTACAAGTCTGCTGACTAGGTTATCCTCGGGGTGTTCCGTCCCGGTTGTCCAGTTGTGGTATTGATAATGGTGGGTTGGGTGGTATGGCATTTAGCCGCGGTAGTAGGCCGATTGCGTATCGGCGTAAAAGTAAACTACTTCCTCGTTGTCGGTTGGGATTATGTGCTCATCCAGAATATCCAAAGCACTAAGATATCTGGGTTCGGGATGCCGTTGTTGGGTTCTCATGCTTCTCATCAGCTGATTGACAGATATATCGTTCTCTTTCAAAGAAAAGCAGATAAAAGCAGCCAATTCTTTTTGTATCTTTTAGTACATAAACCAAAGAACAAATTTGTGAAAAAAAGTAGACAGCGGAAGACAGCGGAAACATTTAAAACTCAATTCGAAATTAAAAAACTGCAAATAAAAGCTTATTGTGTGAAAAAAATAATATTAATTAAAAATATATTTTTAAAATTTTTTATTTTCAGCAATATAAATAGCAGTTAAAATAAGCTTTCCAACGACATACAACACTTATATAATTTATTCAAATATAGTTTTGAAAACGTATAGTGAAGATTTGGTTTATTTTGTTACTCAAACAAAGTATTTTCAAGTGGAGACTTCAGATACAATTTTGTAATAGAGGAACTCATTTTAAAAATCAATTTTTAATGAAAACATATAGATTGACCTTCCCTTGATTCATTTCCGTAAAGAAATTACCAAAAATTAAAATTTCATAAAAACCATTTTTGAGACGCAAATGGTCCTTTGGGCCCATTGTGCGGCTGCCGGGTGTGTGTGAAAGGATACTCATTTTTTGACAAAACCGTGTATCCGGGCCTGGATAGCCGTACTCGGCTTTGTGTGAAATGGGCCTTAAGCTCTCCCACTATATTATTATTTGTTCATTTCTCTTTATTTTTTTTTCTTTGTCCTACCGATCTATTAACACAAATAATATAATTTCCCCACTTAACTATTTAAGCGCTTTTTCATAAAAGTTTTCAATTTGTTCTATATACCTATTTACTATATTTTTTTATTTTATCATTTTATATTTTCACTCACATTAAATTTAAATCTCATGATATTAAAAACCTTCATTACTTTAAAGTTTGCTCATAAATAAATTATTCGGTGGTTCAATGCGTCTGCTCATCAATTGGTGATCTGAAGTTACCTAGTTCAAATCCAGGTTCAGGCAATCTTTGTTAATACTTTTTTTTATTTTTTTTTTTTTATTTTTTTAGTTTCTCCCTTTTCTTTAATTTGTTTCTTTATTACTATTTTTTTTAATTTTTTTTTAACTACAAACAATGGCTTGTGGAAATGCTAATTGCTCTGGTCATCCCAGTAATACTCCCCTATTTCAATGTAATGGGCCTTGTGAAAAATTATTTCACGCCAAATGTGTTGGTGCTACCACTGCACTTATTGATAAAATCGTCTCCTCCGAGATAGGATTTTGGTATTGTGCCAACTGCAGAAAAATTTCTTTGTCAAACTTCTCTTTTAAACTGTCTGCCCTTAAAACTGAAATAATCAAAATCTCTAAGGTTTTTGATGAATTAAATAATAGCTTCTTAAAAATTGTTTCCACTGTTAATAACTTTTCTATTCCTATAATTTTAGTAGATAATTCAACATCAACAAGTTCCAATGAAATACCCGATGATCCTCTTTGTTCAGACTCCACAAAATCTAAACTTCCTAACTCTCTTCCCACTGGTTCTAAGAAAAGCAAGAAACGAGGGCGTGACCCTACTTCCTCTGCTAATAACGTAAGCCCCGAACCCAAAAGATCAAATTTAAGAAGCAATCAAGCTAAAATTAACTCAGAACCTCAATCTCATTCAATTAATAACGTGTCTTTATCAACTGATTCTGCTAATCGTAATGATATTATACCGATATCTCTTGATTACACAGCTCCAAAACCCCTTGAACCAGCTCCCGATTCTCAAACTTCAATCCCAACACCCCCAAACAATGATAATAATAAAATCCTTCTCATAGTAGTTTAGAATCTGTCCCTAAACCGAAAACGATATTTATCTCTCGTCTTTTACCGGCTACATTGTCTAAGGATATAGTCGAACACTTAATTGCCGCCAAAGCCATTCCAAATGCTTCATGTATCAAATGTTCTAAAATAATTAAGCCCGATAGTTTTGTTTCTTCGTCACTACACTACATCTAGTGCACTTTTTGATTCAATAATTAGCAGCCCTTGGCCATCTAACACTTTAGTAAAAAAATTATTGTCCCATCCAAACAGAAATCATTTAAGAAACCTAAAAATAATAAAACTTCAAAAAACTTGGCAGGTTCTCCGTCTACTACCAAAATGTAAGAGGGCTTCGCAGTAAAACAACTCAAATTTGTAATAACTCTCAAGCTTTTCCATATGACCCAACGGCGTATACAAGGGGGGGGTTACGGGGTCATGACCCCCCCCCCCCCCAAGAACTCAGAACTTAAAAAAGAGTTTGTTATGTGATACTGAAATCTCTTGAGTAAGATTATTTTCAAAATGTTGAAGTTTTAGAACATGAACGAAAATTAAAAGTAAAAAAAATTTTTGGTATTCAAACAAACTATTTTACCATATTATTTTGGGGATGTGGTCATATTTTTAGCGAACGCTATGCTGGATTAGGATTATTTTGATTCGTTCGATAATATTAGTTGAGCTGTGCTGTAGAGTTTTGTATGGAAACAAAATCCGGATAAGTATTATATTCAAAGCTTTTTAAAAGAAATTGAATCTGGTAGGTACACAAAAATAATATCTTAAGGGCAAGACACTGCTTACCAGCAAATAAAAGAAGCAGCCATATCTTCTATTTTTTTATATGATGAAGTGAATAAAATATGTTTTAAATAGGGAAGCTTTCTGTGGTCTTGCTGTGTGGAGGTCAATTCTGTTGATAAAATTCGTCATCGGCAAAATGTTAAAGAAGGATGTCATTTCTCAAATCATTTTAGTTTTTTGCAATGTTCCAGTTCAATACATTCGTCTGATAAAATTTGGTTAATTTTGTTTGCTTACAGAATATAACAGTATTTTGTACATACTAAATTTGCTAGATCTGTTGCATTTTTTGAAACAACTATGGATTTGTTAATCATCAATGGCCAGCCAATTATAGAAGCAATGTTAGCAACCTTATCTAAGGCAATTTAAATATTATTATTAAATATCACTTAGGGCAAATTTTTTGAATAGTTAGATAAACCTAAGTTAGAGCTTATTCCTAGGAATAAAAGTTTTTTTTTATAGTGACATTTATTCTTCTGATAGTCTATCTGACGATTGAAAAAGCAGGGCTTAGTCTAATAAATACAACTGAATGTTTTTTATATTGTTTTGGTTAATTTTGTTTGCTTACAGAATATAACAGTATTTTGTACATACTAAATTTGCTAGATCTGTTGCATTTTTTGAAACAACTATGGATTTGTTAATCATCAATGGCCAGCCAATTATAGAAGCAATGTAAGCAACCTTATCTAAGGCAATTTAAATATTATTATTAAATATCACTTAGGGCAAATTTTTTGAATAGTTAGATAAACCTAAGTTAGAGCTTATTCCTAGGAATAAAAGTTTTTTTTTTATAGTGACATTTATTCTTCTGATAGTCTATCTGACGATTGAAAAAGCAGGGCTTAGTCTAATAAATACAACTGAATGTTTTTTATATTGTAAACCGCTGATTAATACCTGAAAACGGACGAATCCCAAAATATCGCCAAAATTATCCTTTTTGTCTTTACTATTTTAATAGAGGTATTTTAAATTCCCATACAATTTTAAAACAAAATTTAAAAAAAAAATATATTTTCAAATGCAATTTTTTTTACAAAACTTTGCGATGCGTTTGCCTGAGGTTAGGAAGACTTTTAATTCAAAAGTTAAAAACTGTTATTAAGTTAAAAACGATTTTTATTTTAACTTTCTGGGCTAGCGGAAAACAATGAACAGTTGTTTTAAGGCAAATTATTCAATCGAAGTACTCGTATAGTACATTTTATTTTTAGGAGAGGATAGCCTCAATTGGTCAAAATTAAAGCCTAGTACGCTGCTGATAAGAAACGAAAAATCCCATACAAAAATGAAACAACGAAATGGTAACCCGAAAATTTCGTTCAACTTTTCGTTCTGTAGTACGCTGTTCGGCACAACGAAATTGAAAGTCTAAACTTCTTTTTCGCACACAAACAATTGCCGGGGACATTCATTGTGTGTGGAAAAATGACATTTTGAGTTTTTTTCTTTGTTTTTGTTGTTCATTTTGTCATTGCATGTCTTTCTGCGATGCGTGTTTGCTTTTTTTTCATTTATGTTTTGCAATTTTTGAGTATTTTTCGGTCCAGTTTTCGCAAGCATTTCGTTGTCCTCGTGGAGACCGACGAAAAATTTCGTTTCTTATCAGCAGCGTTCTAGGCTTTAAGGCTTAACGCTAAACTTAAACGAATCTCATAACGTTTTTGTTTGGTTACTTTTAGAACTACATTCGGAACCTTTCGATTCGAAATGCAAGACGCACAAATTTTAATGTTTAATAATTCAAAAAGCCCATTTTCAGGTTTATGCCTGCTATCAAAACTTTTGAAAAAAAAAAAAAAATTGGCATGAACCCCCCCAAGAAGCAAACCTGTATACGCCCCTGATATGACCTTCTCGCCTTCACTGAAACATAGTTGAACGCTTCTATTTTAGATACAGAACTTTTCGACAAAGAATTCTTAGTTTACAGGAAAGATCGTCAATTACAGGAATTTTTTGTAGTGACCTCTTCAAATAGTATATATATGAAAAACTTTGATGCAGGCTCCAGGTCAGACCTGGAGCCTGCATCAAAGTTTTTCATATGGAAAGATCGTCATGCCGACGTTAAGAGCCCGGTTGGAGTTGGAGTTCTCATAGCTGTTCGTAATAATTTCTGTTTATCCCTTGTAACATTTCCCTTTAAACTTAACATTGAACTAATTTGCATTAAAATACTAGTAAAATCAAGACATCTATTTGTTTTAAATGTTTATATCCCACCCAAAACTTCCTTCTGTTTTTGCAGAACTTTCAATAGCACTAGATTTTGTTTTTGGAATTGCTGATCTAGACAGTTCAATTCTTTTATTAGGTGATTTTAATCTCCCTAATATAGACTGAGTCCCATCAGAAGACGAATCCTACTTTGAAGCTTGTTCGACTTCATCTCAACAGGAGCTTCATTTGTTGGACAATATTATCTCTACAGACTTACAGCAAGTTAGCTGTATCAAAAATTTAAGAAATCGAATACTCGATTTAGTTTTTTCATCTGACGCTGTTAATACTGTAGTGACAGAAGCTTCCACTGCATTTGTTTTCTGTTTTCTCACTTTTACCGTGTTTTAAACAATTGTATAAGCGAAATAGTCCCACAAAAAAGATCGAAATATTCTAACGTTTTTCATCCTTGGTATACGAAAGAGCTAAAAATTCTTCGAAATAAGAGAAACAAAGCTTGGAAAAATTATGTAAGAACTATGTGCCCAAGAAATAAAGATATTTATATGTCACTTTTTGAAGAGTTTAAAACCCTCTCTAATAACTTATATGCAGATTATCTTAGTTCTATGGAAAGTAGTCTTAAGCAACATCCTAAATATTTTTGGAAATTTGTTAATAATAGGAAAATAGATGGCGCGGACACGGAAAAGACACAGTTTAATTTTGACAGCTTAATTTTGAAAGTGAAAGAGTACAGTACAAGGTGAAATAAGTGTTGGAAATAGTTAGTGGTAAATAAAGTAATTAAAAAACATGTTTGTTTGAGCGAATAATAGCCCTGTTCCATTGGAGGTGGTAGTTTACTCATGAGTAGAAATCTAGTACAACAACTACACATTCGTATCTCCTCGAGTAGAAGATCATGTGTTAATTTCAGTACTAGATCTACCCGGAATAAAACATTACAATATATAAGTATAAAATTACCAAATTTTTTTGAAAAATTAAATAATACAAATAAAACAGTTTCCACGTTTGATTTTTGAAAAATCGAAAAAGAAACTCAATATGGCTACCTTCAAACGCTTATAACACAAGAACGACGCAACTGTTTTGGCCTATTCTGCCGTTTCTGTTATGAATTTTCTGTTATGAATTATAAAAGATATAAATATAAAAGATCTTTTATAATTGGTATTCAGGAGTTCGATCTTTTATAAAAGTCTTCTATCGAAAAGGGAAATCTGCTATAAACAAAGCTAACAGAACTTAAATCTTTTTTCATCTGTCATTCCCAAAGACAAAAAAAAAAAATACAATGTAGAAAGTAAAGTGAATTGCATATTCTTGTAGTTTACCCAGCAAAATTGTATTTTATCCTATAAAATCAAAGTAAATAAATGTATTCGCATGCAATTTGCTCTATCGCAAAATATTTACAATCTGGAGTAGATACCTCACCGTAACAAAACCAACCCTATTACATGGACAATGGACAATGCTCCAAGAAGATTTCAATATTTTAAATACAATTATTAATTTCCGGGAGCGTATCGGAATCCCGCTTTTTAAAATCCCGTTTTTCGAAAATCCCGAAAAAAAAGTTTCAAAATCCCGCTTACTAAAATACCGCTTTTTTAAATCCCGTTTTCTGAAATCCCGCATTTTAAAATCCCGTCAAATCCCGAAAATCCCGATTTTTTTACAAAATACATGCTTAATTCACAAATAAAAAAATCATGAGCAATAGACATAAAATTTGTAAAACTGATTTTTTGCGTTGCCCACACAAAATGTACCTTCAACACATTATGAAAACGGTATTTCTTTTATAAAAACATAAAATGATTAAAGCCTTAAATTGAGTTCGCAAATAAAAGAAATTTTATTTATTTAAATATCAAAATTGTTGAAATCCATCTAAATATAAGTTGAAATATATTTAAATGAAATTTCTTTTGATTATGTAGTGTGTACTTAATTTAAGGTGCTGTGATCATATTATGTTATTATTAACCAATGGGATTATCACGATTTGATTGTTCTTCTGAAACTTTAAAGCAAATATTATATTATTGATTTCTTTTTAGTATCACATCATTACGTTTTCTTATTTTTTTTAAATATTATATTTTTTGTTAAAGGTTTTAGTTAAATGCGTTGAGAACAATCTCTCATTTTTTAATTTGTTTTAGTATCCCGATTTTGCAAGCAAAACTAGTTGTTTTATTTTAAAAAATCGTGCGATTTTTTAAAATAAAACAACTAGTTTTGCTTGCAAAATCGGGATAATAAAAAACGGGATTATAAAAATCGGGATTTTAAAAAGCGGGATTATAAAAAGCGGGATAATGAAAAACGGGATTTTAAAAGCGGGATTTAAAAAAACGGGAATATAAAAAACGGGATATCGAACCCAACCCTTAATTTCCCTATTTTTTTAAAAATATGTGTTCTCTTTATTTATAAAATAAATTATAATTTAACTTGAAACATGGTGTTTTTTAATTTAATTTTTCCATATTAAGTGAAAAAGTTGATCAAAGGAGGTGGTAGTTTTTGTAGATGAAATAGGATTGCAATTTCGAGGCGAAGATGACCGTTCCTTCCCAGCAAACGCAGAACTACAGAAAAAACCGGTGAAATAAGTACTTCTTTTCCACTGAAAAAAGATAGGAGCTCGGGAAAAAACTCAGTTATATACTTTCTGTATATAAAAATACGTGAAGCAGCTATCTCTTTCTTGCATGCAAGATGAAATAAGTTTCCCCTCCATTACAAGTACAGAAAAATGTATCTACTTCAAAAGTACATCAGCGAAGCACATCTGGAAGTGCTTCTGATGTACATTTGCCAGTACTTTTTTAGCTACAGAATAATCACTGAAACTTCGAATCTGGAAGTACGTAATTATGTGGTGAAATTTGTACGTAAAAGAAGTAGTTTGTTCCTAGTGAAACTAAACCTTTTGAAATTACACATGAAATTACAAATAAACTCTGATCTCTGAAGTTCAAACTTTGGTTAGAGATTTAGATTTATTCAGTCGAATTATATAATATCAAAACATACGTCTTGTGTGACACTTTAATTGAGACCACTATGAGAAATGTTGGCGTTGAATTTCTCTAAAATCTTATATCTATCCACACAACTGTTGAGGGAAACAAAATGCATGCCTCGCAATCTGTTTGTAATACGAACGTGCACATCTTGATTGTCACTCGAACGGACTGCATCCAATACTGTGGCGAGCAAGGAGTCTCTGACGTCATTTTTATACTCGATATAGAATTGTTGAATGTTGTTTTTGTCTGGGATTAGAGCGAAAACATCAACAAGTAGTCGGAGGGTGCAGACCTAAGAAAAAAAAAATAATACCATCAGCTTCACGAAGCGCAGAAGGGAATCTTATTAACTTACACTACAAAGTCTGTGGAGGAACCTTTTGAACTGTAAACTCAGTCATTGATGTCTGGAATTGATCTCTAGAAGACAGAAAAATCAACAACTACCTATATAATTTATCAATTTTAAAATAAACATACCTTTATTTTCCAAATCAATTGGTGGTGGTTTTTGTGTCATTTTTTTATGATTTTTTTTCTAAATGCACAAGGCTGAGGCTGTGCATTTTGATGGTGGAAATGGTGGTGGAATTTGTGTGACGTGCCAAAGAATTTGTGTGGTAGATTGTTTTTTTAGAAAATTGTTTTCACAAATAACACTGAGAAGATTAATTATTTTTTTAAGTTAAATTGTTCTATTTATCTATCAAATGGAGCACAGAGAAATGTTTTTTTTTTCTTAACTAATATGTTGCTGTGGCTATCAAGGTTTCACTAGAAAATATACAAAAATGCAGGAGAAGTAAAATCAAACCCGAGCCGCCATTACAAAAGAGACAAAACCTTGTGCATTGCATACATCGCGCTCTTTTCCTTCCATTTACCGAAGAGTTTATTTTTTATATTTTGGTAAATTAGGAAACATATACATCTACAAAGTATAGACTTTGTTGGTGGTTGTAATTTCCCCTAAACTACTGAGGTTTGGTTTGCAGGGTTGTGGCAGTTGCTTGATTGAAGACGGAAAAATGGGTGAAGTGATCTTGGTGTTTTGTTGGTGCTTTGGACGGTGTTCACATTGGCCTCATTCAACGGAATCATTTTGACGTAAGGCCACACCGTCGTGTTCAGACACAAAAGTAGTGTGAACACTCCACATTCATTTTGACGTTTGTAGTTGTTGAATTCTATTCCAATTACTCATCTTAATTGTTTATTTCAAGAAATCAAACACGAGTTTGCAACTTTGTTTCAAAATATTTATTTATAACGGTAGTATTCGTTGACATAACACAAAGGAAAATGTTAAAAAAAAATTGTTTGTTTTCTCGCTCCAACCTTAAGCAAGATTGGGAAACTTAAAATGTCAAAATAGCAAATATCAAAAAGAGTCCAAAAATTTTAAATCCGTTTAAAATTTCTGCCTCACTTCTCTTACTCACCATAAAGTGCGAGTGAGAAAAAACACAAAGACGTCAAAATGAGTCGGTTGACTGAGGCCAATGTGAAAACCGTGTTGAGTTTTGCATTAGATTTGTCCTAATCGCTCGTCGTATCTGAAGTAACTTTATTTTTTTAATTGCTTGATGGTATTTTATGAATAAAAACACTTACCTTCGTCTCAATTATTTATAAACAAAGCTAAATATAAAAAAACACCTACTTTTATTGAAAATTTGCAACTTTCATGAAATCTTTTTAATACAGTCAAATAAAGAGAAAAAAGGGGTAAATCTCGGAATGAATGTTAGTAGAAATTTTTTTTTACTCAATATCTTCCTTTTGCCATTCTATAACATATCTCAAAAGTTTAGAAAAATCTCATTTCCGCTTGTCGCGATTTCAAGGTCAAATCGCGAAATGGAGATTTTCAAAATAAGCAAAAATAGGCTATGGTATTATATACACATATGATACATGATTTCAAGGTATTTTTTAATGCTGATTCCAAAATATCTAAAATCAAGACAATCTGACATCTCTGGAAAAAGTTATACCTGTTTTTCATCTGTCAACTCATATTATTATAACATATGCAAACTTACTGCCGAAAAACCCTTAAAAGTTATGGTAGATGAACCAAATTTTGCATGAAGATTTTAGAATCCATCATTATTAAAAATCAAAACAATCCATTACAAAAAATATATATACCTACGAAATAATGGTATTTTTTGATGGAGGGGCAAATTTTAGGATATGCACTAAAGAAGATTTTTGTTCATCTTAGGAATAAGTGCTAATAGGCTAATTTTTTCATTTTAATCTTTGTTTGGATATTCTTTAACTACCCTCAAAAATCTAAAAAAATCTCATGTCCGCAAGTCCTTAACTAAATTAAACTAAGTAAGGTGCAGACTTAAAAAAATTAGCAAGAAAAGTTTAAATTTGTATATGTATACCAACATAAGCGACATGATTTAAAGGTATTTTTTAACACTTATTCCAACAAAACTCACAAACAAGTCAACCTGACCATCCCTGAAAAGTAAAGCACCTTATTCATGTTGATCTGATACAAATATCTGAAGTGTAGTTTTTCAATTTTTTAAAATCAGCACCTTATCTTCAAACCAAAAAAATTAGGACTTGCGGACATGAGATTTTTTTAGATTTTTGAGGGTAGTTAAAGAATATCTGTGATGTGCTTTTTTGTCAAAGGCTGAGGTTTCGCTCGCCGGATTCCAAGGTACAAATTAAAGTAAGCACGTAACTTTAATCAAAAGGTTTTACTTTTATTTAACTCTTAAATCTTATTTAACAAACAAACAATTCTCTTAATAATTATGGTCTGGTTCCGGTTCTTGTATTTATTTAAGCATTTAGTCAATAACACTCCGTTTGACGGTTCTTCCGCGCGCTGGCAATCCCTGATGATTTCATCAGGTCGGTCGGCGGCGTCCTTCGACTTCTTTGGCAGGGAAGGGTTTTGGTTGATAAATAACTCTCGGATTATCCCCGGTAAAATCACGGAGAGCCCCCGGTAAAAATCACGGAGTTGCCCCCGGTAAAAATCACGGAGTTGCCCCCGGTAAAAATCACGGAGTTGCCCCCAGTAAAAATCACTGAGTTGCCCCCGTAAAAATCACGGAGTTGCCTCCGGTAAAAATCGCGGAGTTGCACCCGGTAAAAATCACGGAGTTGCCCCCGGTAAAAATCACGGAGTTGCCCCCAGTAAAAATCACGGAGTTGCCCCCAGTAAAAATCACGGAGTTTCCCCCGGTAAAAATCACGGAGTTGCCCCCGGTAAAAATCACGGAGTTGCCCCCGGTAAACATCACGGAGTTGTCCCCGGTAAAAATCACGGCGTGCGTTGCCACCGGTAAAAATCACGGGGTTGCCCCCGGTAAAATCACGGAGTTGCCTCCGGTAATCTGGTATACTGGTCCGTTATATTATTATTATTATTATAATTTAATTTTTTATTTTATTTTCTTACTTAGCTCCGTTCTAACTTCTGGAGTTGCTTCTCCTTACGATGATCACGATTGAATGATGATTTTGTCGTTTGTATGGCGGCTTCTTATATTACTATTGAACTTAACTCAGTGTGAATTATTAGGCACAAAGAGTTATTTTCAATAGTTTTTTTTTTTCGATCGAAACACTTTGCAAGTTTTCGTATTTTTCTTTCATACTTGGACTATAGTGTTAATGAACATTTCCATTATTACTCCCCACACTTAAGCTTATGCATAATATTGCATAGCGAAACATACTCTATCGTGTATGATTTTATTTTCATGAAACATATTCACCACCGAGCTCTGTTGATCGTTTTCAAATCGATGCCATCAGCGTAGATCTTACTGATTGATAAGGAAGTTTTATCAATTCTCCTTTGTTATCAAAATTCTTCTAAATCAGTGTGGTGAATATCAATGCAGCGTTGGTGGTTGCTATAGATGATGCTTATATGGGATTTCCTCTACATACGAATTGCATCGTTGGAGCATCGTGGGTCATGTCGTTCTTTTTAGTTATTTAATTTGAATTTTCAAGGCAAAAGTCAAATAGGCAGGTAAAGGCGTTAATGCAATTGTAATGTTTGATTACATATCCAAACAAAGATTAAAATGAAAAAATTAGCCTATTAGTACTTATTCCTAAGATGAACAAAAATCTTCTTAAGTGCATATCCTAAAATTTGCCCCTCCATCAAAAAATACCATTATTTCGTAGGTATATATATTTTTTGTAATGGATTGTTTTGATTTTTAATAATGATGGATTCTAAAATCTTCATGCAAAATTTGGTTCATCTACCATAACTTTTAAGGGTTTTTCAGCAGTAAGTTTGCATATGTTATAATAATATGAGTTGACAGATGAAAAACAGGTATAACTTTTTCCAGAGACGTCAGATTGTCTTGATTTTTTGGAATCAGCATTAAAAAATACCTTGAAATCATGTATCATATGTGTATATAATACCATAGCCTATTTTTGCTAATTTTGAAAATCTCCATTTCGCGATTTGACCTTGAAATCGAAACAAGCGGACATGAGACTTTTCTAGACTTTTGAGATATGTTATAGAATGGCAAAAGGAAGATATTGAGCAAAAAAAATTTCTACTAACATTCATTCCGAGGTTAAACCCTTATTTGACTGGATTATTTATGATAAAAGCAACAAAAATCTGTCTTTTATTCTTTTATGATTCATAAAAGATTTCATAACAGATTAAGGCTTTCTGAATACCAAAAATGAGATTCGTAAAAGAATTTTTGACAATTTGAACGACAGCAGTTGACAGATATAAGACAAAAATGTATTATTTAAAATTGAACTCAATAAGGAATAATTAACAACACAAATCAATGTAAGTACTTTGTTTTTTTTTTTTTATTTATTTTAATAATTTAAATTTGCAAGAGTGCGAGATCTGCCGCAAAACAAACCTGAAAAGCAGGTGGAAAGTAAATCTATTTATTCTTACAATAGGTGTGTTTTTCATTTATTACCACCGGGCTTAACTGGACAAAAAACGCAGTCGAGGCTAATCAATTTACATGTTAAATACAACAACATTTTAGCCCTTTGGGCTAAGTTGTTTAGCCCGGAGACTTCTCTGGGCTTAACTTTTTGAAGAGTCTTAAATCTGTGCAACCAAACTAATTTTTTCATAAATTGTTTAGAATTGCTTCACAAACGTGAAAACTGACGTGCGGCAGATCTCGCACTCTTGCAAATACGTAAATCCTTAAACTATTAAATAAATTTAAAAACAAAGTACTTACATTGATTTGTGTTGTTAATTATTCCTTATTGAGTTCAATTTTTAATATAATATTTTTGTCTTATATCTGTCAACTGCTGTCGTTTAATGGAATTTGACATTTAATATGACGTGTACTGTATCTTGGCAGACTAGCTGTGCTTTTTGTTTATCTATATAGATTTTGCACAAAAAAAACGACATCGGGATTGAAATCCATGCAAATATTTGGCAACACTGTACATACACTTTGGCAGCTGTATGTCAAAAACGTTGCGACCCACGACTCTCTTGTCGGATAACTTTTTCTTTCATCTTTTTTCTCTTTTGCACTCATAATGTTTGAAAAGAGGCGCGGATCTTGAGGATTCGTGTAATAGCTGACATAAAGATTTATTTGACTAGTTTTCAATCCGATATGTTAATTAAACAAATTTGTGTGCGCCTCACTGCATAATCTCAGAACCAAGGGTGGAATCGTATAAGGTGATAGATGATAGTCACATTTGTGATAGCCAAATATGATCAAATAAAATTTTCCGTTTGTGTAAGGTGATCACAATTTTTTTCTGATAAATTGGCATCAGTTCGACGGAATACACGAAAATAGCACAGTTCTGTCAAATTGTCATCCATAGACAGAATTTGTTTGTGACTTCTTTTGCTTTATTGTGTTAATAACAAAATAATTAGAAATAATTATTTTATTACCAAGGTGTCGTCGCGTGTGACGTTTTCTACGTACGGGAATGTTTTGCTTGCATTTAATAAAAAGTTTCCTGCCTCAAAAGAAAAGATTTCCACCTATGTGAATGAAAACAAAACTTCATAAACAAACTATGTTACGTGTTTGTTTATATCGTTTTGAGTAAACAAAAAAAAAACTTTAAGAACATTTTTTACAAAAATTTATTTAAAAATTATTTTTCTTAACTTTTTTGTATTAGTTTTTTTTGGAAATGAACATAATACAAACAAGTTAAGAAAAACAATTTTTAAATAAATTTTTGTAAAAAATGTTAAGAAAAAATTTTTTTTTTAAGTCTGTACTTCCGAAGCTTGGCAAAAATCCGTGTATCAAACCCTCCTAGTGGATGCCACAGTTCTATCTTGTGGGTTTTATCAAGATGGTGATCAGCTAAGGTCAGGTTGCAAAACTGTTTTGTTCTTAACACCTCAATAATTAAGTAATCAGAAATGCAATTTTACCATCGATACAAGGTGTTCAATTTCCAGTTTTGTTTTTCAATTTTAAATTCATTTTCATTTTTCATCATCTTTAAACTATCTTAAAGCTAGACAAAAATTCATTGAAACTAGCCTATTTATCAATTACTTACAACTAACTTACTGGCCATATACGGGCACTCTAAGTTATACTTCTATTATTCTACACAGTTCTACTGAACCGAAAACGCCCTTCTCCGCCTAGTGCGAGGATGTCCCCGCCATACAGCAGTCGCCTGTCCACGGTTCTTCGCCCGACGTGGTAGATTATCGGAAATGCTAATCTATCCTGTACAAGCCCCGACTATCTAAATAGAGGAATGCCTTAGGCGGTATATAGCCACTTAAACACACACTCTTGAAGTATTTGTCGTTAGGGTAGTAAGCCCCAAAAATGTAGCTATTTGAAGAGGCCATCGCTCTTGAAACGTGGCCACGAACAAGCTTCAGCATAAAGTTATCAATTCTATTTATGTTGGCCGTAATATATAAAACCTCATTTGAATAGTAATGCGTGTAATCAGATTCGGGTGTTCTGTGCAGACCAAGGCAACGTCTAAGACACTGCCTCTCAAACACCCGAAACTTTTCCATTTGAGATGGAGCAACGTTGAACCACACAGGGTATCCATAGAGAATCATCGGGCGCAGTGGCGTACGTTGAGTCGCCGGGGCCCCGGTGTAAGACTAAATTTTGGGGCCCCTTTGATATTTGGGGGCCCCTTAGGTACAAAAAAAAATTACGTATACGCCATACGTTTTTTTTTGTATGGCTTATTTATTTTTAGGTTTATTTTAATGTTTTAATATGTTCGTAATGCACTTTGCTATACATACTTAAAATGTCTCTCATAAAAGTAGCAAACACTTGTACTAGGGGCCCCCAAAATTAAATATTTAGAGACCCCTAAAATAAAAATTTTTTAGCTAAGAATTGATAGTTCTTGGGGCCTTTGTTCTGAAGTAAAAAATACATATTTTATTTTCCATCATCAGACATAATTTTTTTTATTTTGGGGCCCCTGAAAAATTATTTTTAGAGCCTCAAAAGTAAGTGCTTAGAGGCCCCTTAAATTTAATATAATTTTTTTGGAGCCAAGAATTAATAGGTATTGGGGCCTCTGTTCTGAAATAATATTCGGAATGCCACCAATAACGTAATGTTTTTATTTTGTGCCCTGATGTATTTATGTTGGGGCCCCTGAATTTATATTTAATTTTCCATTTGATTGTTTTGCACCACTTTTGAGGATCCTCAAATAATACTTTTTTGCTTTTTTGGGGCCCCTAATGTATTATTTGTGGTGGCAAAGATTTTTAAAGTAATATTTTTTCTTTTAAAAAAGCAGTTTATTTTTTTTGGGGCCCCAGGGGTAACCTTTTTTTAAAATCAATATACATATATTGTGTGGCTACTAATGCATTATACATTACACTGAATGACATAATTTGTCTCCCTGGTTACTTCGTAACTCAATTTATGCTAACAGTTTCCTTCTCTGCATTGTCTCCAGTGGGGGCCCTGGGGTCGGTCGGGGGCCCCGGGGCACCGCCCCGCTTGCCCCAAGGGAGTGTACGCCCCTGATCGGGCGGATGTAGCAAATCACCTTAACCCTGGTGTCAAGCCGACTGCTATAAAACAGCCGTTTCGTCAGGGCAAAAGCTCCCCTAGCCCTGGCCAGTGCAGCATCCATATGTCTATTGAAATATAGATATTGATTTAGCAAGATGCCAAGGTACTTTACTACACTTTTACTCGGCAGTGGTCCAGCGATCACCAGCTTCCGCCAGTTCCTTCGCGTATCCCCTGAAGCCCTAGACAAAGGAGTCCTAAATAGAATCGTTTCTGATTTCTGAAAGTTAATTTTCAACTTCCAGTCATCACAATATCTCTGAATTTTGTCAAAGTCACGTTGCAAGAGAATTCTGATGACCTCAACTTTGGAGCTGTTCTGTACGCAATTAGATCGTCGGCATACGCAATTGCCTGAGTTAGACTTCCTATCAGATCGCTGGTGTAAATAATAATGATAATCGGTGAGTTCACCGCTCCCTGTTGAAGACCATTTTTAATATTAAAAATTCCGGTAGAAGTTACATACTGAATATCAGATACAAGTTTAGACGCGGCATGAATAGTGGCATGTCCTGCCTTAAACCCGAATTGATTATCCGGTATGGTATTATTGTCCTCAACCCACTGAGACAGAGCCCTATTGATAACTTTTTCAAATACTTTGCTGATACTTGGGAGGAGACTTATCGACCGGAGATTTGCAGGATTGGAGTTGTCCTTTCCCTTTTTCGGTAAAGGATGTACCACCGCTGTTTTCCAACGCTTTGGATAATATGCATTGTTCAGAGCGTTGTTGAACAGAGTGGCATAAATGTCAATAGCTTCCTGCGATAGATGTCGTAGTACAATATTGCATATACCATCGACTCCCGCTAACTTCTTTTTTTTTTAATGAGTCGAAGTTCAGTTTGAGCTTTACTTTCGTAACTAACAGGGTGTTAGCCCCAGCATGTCTGGCGATGATGGCGTTTGCAAAGTGCTCTTCATTAAACCCGGTAAAACCGCGATTTTCAGATTGCCATTGCGTTATATCATTACGTAGATAGAAGTGATGAAGGAGGGCCCTGTCTCGCAGGTCATGGTTCGGGTTAATGCTAGCATTTACCTTGCACACTTGCTGGAAGGCAGCACCCACCGCCTCCACTTTCTCTTGCAGATCTTCGATTATAAAGATGTCGTGTCCAAGATGGCTTCCCCTGGACTTATGCCTGCTGTCAGAAGTTCGTCTCTGTTTTCCACAGTTCTCTGGAGCTTAAGACACGGAAGCTCATTTTGATCATTCTGTCTAAAAATCTTATTAATCTGCGGAAACCTACTCGGGTCCCTAGAATTCACTGCCCGAATTTTTTTGTTCCAATACAGATTAATAGACAATCTATAATTTTCTTTGATCAACTGGTTGATGTTTTTGATGGATGACTTCAGTGTTCTAATTTCCAGATCATGTGGGTCGGTAAATCGCCAGTATAAACGTTTAAGCCTTGTCAATAGTCCGCTTTTTTGTCTGTGGAGTGCGTCAATAGTCGCGTTTCGGTAAATGTCGTTTTGGTCACGTTCTTTGTATTTAGGTATCATAGTTTGTAGGATTCTATCGTCCATCTGTTGGAGATAACCATCAATCTCACTGTTCGACAGAGTTCTGCCGTTTGGAGGGGTTATGTTATTCGAACGCAGTTTTCTTGCTAAGGCGTTGGTGAAGCCTGGCCAGCTCATCTTACTGTTGTTGCAAGAATGCTCCGGTACATACTCTTCCAATTCCACAAGTTCGTTCGGAAGCTGTATAAGGGCGGCACACGGTTGTCCAAAAAGGGAAAAGTCGTCAAAATCAAAATCTGATGTTTTATTTTTATTGTTTTGTTTTTTATTTCTAAGAGAAATATAGACAGCTTCAAAAACAGCAGCAAAATAATTTTTTGATTACTAGTTTAATTTATAGAGCTCTTCAAAGTTAGTTAATTTTTTCTAGAGAAAAAAAAAAAACAAAATTCTTTATTTTCATTTTTGCAATTATGGCATATTGAATGAAAAATCTTATTTTTTGTTAAAAGTTCCTGGTTCTATTATTTATAAGTAAATTTAAATTTTAAATAAAAAAAAATAATAATGTTTAAGGTTTTAATAAATGAAACAAAAAAACACCATTTTTTACAGTTTATCGAGTTAGAAAAGAGCTACAAAAAAATCCATTCGAGTCCATGCCAGCGTTGCCAGATTCCCCGATTTTTCGTATTTCTCCCGACTTTTTTAGCTACTTACGATTGCCCGATTTTGTGTTTAAAAATTATTTTTTCTCCCGATTTTCAACTCAAAAAAGTATGTGCTACCTTAACATCGTCACTTTTTTCATAGAAATTTGATTTTAAAAATTGGCAGAACTTCACTTAAACGTTTTAAAAATTCCTTTCGTCTAATTTGTTTTCATTTTCAACAGTTGTTGGTTTAAATCTATCTGTTTTATTCACTATTTGGTTATACATAATGGAAAAATATTTTAAGAGAATACCTGAGTAACAAACAGGATCATTCCGGAATTCATTATCGACAGACGATACCTATCGTTATGACGATAATCTTGCTTCACTTAAAAGCGATATTTAATTTTTATCGTTTGGTCAATAATCTTTTAAAAAATGTCTTCAAAACGACAGCGCTTATAGACTATATAGTCTGGTTTACATTTATTTGTTTTTGGATGTTTCATAGATATTTCAACCGAAGTTTTTAGGATTTTATTTCATTATTACACCAAAGCGGGCTTATAAAAATATTTTTTATAAATGCATTTGCCTTCCATTATAAAAAAAAATTGCATTTAAAATAAATAATTTTTTTTTGCAAATGAAAAAAAATTGTGTTAAAAAAATGTTAATAAATTTAAACTAAATGAATGCAAAATATTTTTTCGTATTGGTTTTTTAATTCATTCAGGTACATTTTAAAAAAACGGAAGATACTCAAATTCTGAAAATTTGGTTGAATAAATACGAACAAATTAGTTCTGTGGCATTAAGACAGAGTAGCTTAAGTCAAAAAAAAAATTGAAAACCTATCAACTCTTATCTGCATGTACTCATTACATATAAGTTTTAATTTAAAAACAATATCACAGAAATTAAGTTATGTTTAACGCTTAAATGTCGAGACAAAATTTCAGTTCAATTAAAATTAAAAACCTCAAAAAAATAACATTGAAAATGAAATTTTCAAAAATTTCTTAGGCCGACATAAGCTACTCTGTCTTATTGCCACATGTTAAACACGTTGCACTTTTCACATGATTTTTCTTTAAAAAGAAACGTTGTAAAATCGTTAGACAATTCAAAATACGCGATGTTTAAGACAAACTTAATTAACTTTTATTCTATTCTATTCATTTTCAACGAATATTTAATTTAGAAAAATTTTTACACATACATATACATAAGATCTTTTTGGGTACTGTCTAAAACACAAGTATTTCTTCTTTTTACAACATTTTTAAACCATTCCCTATTTGGGTATTCAAGAACTTTGAATTTTTAAAGATTTCAAATATTTTGGAGGTTCTCGAACTTTGATGTGGCAAAAAACTTTATGTGAAGCAAAAAACGGGCAACCACGTTAACGATTATCGTTTTGTCAATTTTATCAATTCAAAAATTACGTTTGTTAAATCCACAATATTAAAATAATTTCAATGCAACACAATCAGAAAATAAATCGAATTAATAAAAAAGACACGACACCTTCGATGGTTTGGAAACGACTCAATTTTATTTAAATTAGAAACAGACAATTCTGACAATGAATAAACTGCAAAGCATGCACAAATTACTTCAAGCGTGAGAAAAAACATTTTTATAAATGAAAATTGGAATACGAGAATACGAGATTAGTGAAACTTAAAATTTCGGTTTGTTCTCATACTTGAAGAAAAGTGCTGTTGATATATTATACATACTCCCCCCTTTGAGGGTTCTTAACTCTCTAAATTAAGTTTCTACTGTGGCCTTGTTTTTTTTTTTTTTTGTAATTTCATATACTTTAAATTTACAAACAAAAATTCTTTATATATATTATTTTTTAATAAAAAAAGTAAAATAAAATCATTTTATTAACAAACCAAAATTGTATGGCCACTTAAAGCATTTGATTTAATTTAATTTACTACTTTGAAAATAACATTTTTTTTTTTTTTTAATTTTAAACATTGACATTGAACCTTGAAATACCTGCTCTGGGTGCTGGTGTTGGTCGTCTTCGTTGATAGTAATAAGCGATGACAGTCCCAATCATGCCAGCCAGTAATAAATATCCTAATCCATAAACGTAGGATGTCGTTTGTTGCAGAGAAAATGCTGGGGTGATAGAATCTTGCACAGACTTAACTCCAATTCAGAAAGTGGAAAAAATGCATCCCTTGTTATCGAAGTTGCCAAAAATTGAGAGGATATTTCAACTAAGTAACTTGAAAATTCTTTCAATATCGGAATTGGAATGACATTGAATAATTGAAACTCTGCGGTATCAGCTAATGGAAGTCGCATTTGAAACACTACTGCCTTCTCAAGAACTCTTCCTTTAACAGACATCTATTTATATAGGTCCATTGTTGACCCTTTTGCTAATGTTAACGTTGACGGAAGGTGTGCCTTGATTAACATTACTTGTTCGTAAAGTTGATTCGGAGTCATTATCTGCGGATTAATCATCGCATGATTCAGATCCAGGAGAACGTCTAGCAGGATGTCTTGAACCTTTTCAAAATTAGAAATTATCAAAATTAAATAGGAAGTTAACGAGGCAATATTTTGCTTAACTTCATTAAGATCTAGTTTTTCTTTAATTCCATTAGCAAATTTCGCTATGTAGGCGTTCAAAGCTTGAAACTGTAGAGTCACTTGAAGCTCATTGCGTTTGAGGAGATTTGCAGTTGAGTCGGCAATTGAGGTCTGCTTTTGAATAAGATCTTTCAAATATTGTTCACCATTTATTTGATTCTCAATATGTCTGGCATCATCCTGATCAAGAACACCAAATAAGCTACTTGCTAGTTTTCCAACAATATCCAATGGTGATCTAGGAATTCTGGTTCGTTATTGTGTTCTATTACAGTGAGTCTATGACGAAGAAGATCAATAGTTGATTGACAGTTCACACGTTGACTAATTTCTTGAGTACAAAGTTCTTCGATTCGATGCAGATAAGATCTTATTTGATTGAATTCCAAAATATAAGTTGTTAGATTATAATACACATAAATATACCAATTGCTGTTAACGGTTTGTATTCTTCCAATGTCCTCAAAATATATGCCAGTTGCATTATCCAGCTGAGTGATGTTTACACGTTCAACTTTCTGAGCCAATGATGAAGGGAAGATCAATAAAACCATGAGAAATACAGAGAGAAGTGATTTGGGAATTTTTTACGTTTGGCATCACACCGATTGCTTTGTAGATATTCTTCACGTTCATCTACTGTAGATTCTTCTTCTGTGGGCAATGGGCATAAATTATGATTTGCCCTCTTGAATGTACCATTCTGGGTTCTTACAACTGCAACCCGTACCAAGTCATCATTGCCCTTAATGACTTCTTGTACACGTCCTAATTTCCATTTCAATGGTGCCACATTTGGTTCTTTTATTATCACCATTGCATCAGGTATCAAGTTGGTATATTCATGAGTCCATTTTGACCTTTGTTGTAGCAGATGAAGATATTCGGTCGACCACCTGTTCCAAAAATTCTGCTGAATATATTGTATTTGACGGAATTTTTTAAGGTTGTTAAAATTACAATCCGTAATATCTGGTTCAGGCAAAGCTGTAAGTGGAGCTCCAATTAGAAAATGCCCTGGGGTTAGGGCTTCTAAGTCATTTGGATATGATGACATAGGAGTGATGGGTCGAGAGTTTAAAATTCCTTCTATTTGTGTAGTGACTGTCTGCAACTCTTCTAAAGTAAGTGAAGCTTCATGAAGATATCGAACTAAGAGACTCTTGGCAGACTTAACTGCGGCCTCCCAAAGCCCTCCAAAATGTGGTGATCGAGGTGGAATGTATTTCCAATTGATTCCATTTTTCACGCACATTGAATTTATAGCTGCTTGATTATTTTGAGCTTCAAATGCTCTCTTCAAATCCAACAATTCATTCTTAGCACCCACAAAATTAGTGGCATTGTCGCAAAATATGGTATGACACAAACCTCTTCTGCCAATAAATCTCTTTAATGCATAAATAAATGACTGTGACGATAGTTTTCCCACAACTTCAATGTGTACAGCTTTGGTTGAGAAGCACACAAATACAGCTAAATATGACTTAGTTGGACCTTTTCCTCTTATATTATAATGGGTTCTAATGGGGCCGCAAAAATCCACCCCTGTGTAATAAAAAGGACGTGATGGTGTCACTCTTTCTTTTGGTAAATTTCCCATAATTTGTTCTAGAGGCCTTGGATTTAAACGAAAACATTGGACGCATTTGTAGACAATCTCACGAGCCATTCTACCAACACTTAAGATCCAATATCGTTGCCTTGATATTGCAATAAGTGTCTTAGGTGCTGCATGCATATTAGTTTGGTGCAAGTATCTGAGAAGCAACTTTGTGAGCCATCTATTTTTTGGTAATAAGATTTGGTGCTTTGCATCATTCATAATTGATGCGTTCTTCAACCTTCCGCCGACTCTAATTAATTTTGTTTGTTTATCAAAGAATGGCGCTAAGGATGCTATACTAGATCCCTTATGTAAGTTAACACGATCTCCTAGGTCGTCAGCGGAAGCGACGGTCGTGTATGTCGTCGTCGTCGTCGTCGCGTCGTCAATATCATCGCCGACATACAACATTATATGCTGACACAACGACTTCTATAAACGAAGTCGTTCACACCGTCGTCAGCCACAAAAAAGATAGAAAGCAATGTGATATTTTGCACACGCTGCAAAATATTATAATTGCTGCACCAGCAGCAGGGTAGAATAGAATTAGCTTAGAACTTAAGTCTTCAGTCTTTAAAGAGATTCGAATAAAATATCATATACCAAATACAAACGTATTATTATTACTGGCGCCCAACTATATAAAGAAGCTGAACCAAAGTTTACTTGGAAATACTTACATATTTTAAAGAAGCTGAATTAACGTTCATTTGGAAATACCTACATATTTTAAAGAAGCTGAATCAAATTTTATTTAATACATTAAAATTTTGGAATGTAAGAAAATTATTATTATTTTATCAAATTAATTATTATATTATCAAATTAATTATTATATTATCAAATTAATTTATTGCTTTAACATAATGTTATTGTGTTTATAAGATTTCATGGGAGATACTGGTAGAAGTTTAGATGAAGCTTTAGAAAGACTAGGATATTTAAGAATTAGTGGTCATATAACAAGAGAACAGAAAGAAACAATGAACGCGTCGGAATTAAAAATTGTAATCGAGGCTGCCGTTCGTGGTGCTTTAACTACGCAAAAAGAGGAGTTTGAGAAAAAACTTAATGAAACTATTCAGTGTTTAAGTGTTAGCAATAGTGAAAATACAATAGAAATTTTTAAGGACATTGAAATTAGAGAGGGTGTTAAATGTGAAGAAACCCTAGACATAGTCAAATCATTGCCCGAATTCGAGGGTAAACAGGGTACTTATGTTTCTTGGCGTCAAGCAGTACACGCCGCTTATAAAGTGTTTGAAAAATACGATGGTAGTTCCAAGCACTACCAAGCAGTTGCGATAATTAGAAACAAAATAAGAGGTCCAGCCGATGCCGCTTTAGCTTCATTCAATACAGTTTTAAATTTTAAAGCTATTATAGCTAGGCTAGATTTTACGTACGCCGATGTTCGTCCGATTTATTTAATTGAGCAAGAACTCAGTACATTGCGGCAAGGGAACTTTACCGTTCTAGAATATTATGACGAGATTGAAAAAAAGCTTACCCACCTTACAAACAAAACTAATATGTCATATGACAGTGCATTAGCCACTGCTTTCAACGAAAAATACAGATCAGACGCTCTGCGAGTGTTTATATCAGGTTTGAGGAAACCATTGAGTGACGTTTTATTTTCGGCTCGTCCAACTGACTTGCCTAAAGCACTAGCATTGGCTCAAGAAATCGAGTCCAACAACGAAAGGTACTTATTTGCAACAAATTTTGCACGTAATTTTGAAGAAAAACGCTCACAGAATAAATATCAAAATAAAAATTTCTACGGTAATAACTTTGACAATCAGGCTAATAACTCTAAAAAAAATCCTTATTTCAGTCAAGATAGATCGAAGAACAGTCAATTTCTTTCAAATAATAATAATAGTAATAATAATCATCAATATAAAATTAGTAATGAGCCTGTTGAGGAAATGGATGTTGACCCAACATCTTCGCGATTTAGACAGCCTACAAGCTTTGAACAAAACAAAAGTGGTATCAATTCATACAACAAAAGCCAAGTGTTCAAAAGACCAAATAGTGTTCAGAGACAATCTGGACAAAGACGTCAGAGGTTAAATCACATCTGGCAGGATAATCCTTCTCAGAGAGAAGAGTTTGACTATCAGTCCTTGGCAGAATCACAATCAAATGAATTTGAAAGTGAAATACCAAATTCTGACTACGTCCATTTTTTAGGGGAAGATCCCTCCTTCCATTCATCCAACGAAAAGTAGGAGGGATATTAATGAAGTTTTTAATTGACACTGGAGCTTCGAAAAACTATATTAAGCCGCTACGCCAAATAAAAAATGTTGTTCCAGTAGATACTCCGTTCCTAGTTAAGTCCATACATGGGTTCAATAGTGTTGAATCCAAATGTTTTTTTGAAATTTTTGGGGTAACAAGTACTTTCTTTATACTACCACACCTCGAAAAATTTGATGGGATAATTGGCTTCGATCTGCTAACGCAAATCAATGCCACAATTTCTTTAAAGGAAAGCTTAATCATTTTCGATTCTGGTTCTGAAAAAATTAGTTTTCATAGTTGTCAGAATGTGAACTTTACAAGAGTAGAGGATATAGATGTGCCAAAATCTATAGAAAACGACTTTAAAAAAATGATTAACAATAGAATTAAAACATTTGCAGATCCAAATGAGGCATTGCCTTACAACACAAATATAGTTGCCACAATTCGTACTGAATGTGAAGATCCTATTTACTCCAAATTTTACCCCTATCCTATGGGTGTAACAGACTTTGTTAACAATGAAATAAAAGATCTTCTACGGAATGGCATAATTAGACCATCAAGGTCACCTTACAACAATCCTATTTGGGTTGTTGATAAAAAGGGCACTGACGAAATAGGAAATAAAAAGAAACGTCTAGTAATAGACTTTCGAAAGCTAAATCAGAGAACCATAGATGATAAGTATCCCATTCCAAATGTCACAACAATTCTGTCAAATTTAGGCAAGGCACGATTTTTTACAACCTTAGACTTAAAATCAGGGTTTCATCAAATCGAATTAGCCGAGCGAGATCGGGAAAAGACAGCCTTTTCTGTTAATGGAGGGAAATATGAATTTTGCCGCCTTCCGTTTGGATTAAAAAATGGCCCCAGCATGTTCCAAAGGGCCATAGATGATGTTCTACGTGAACATATTGGGAAAATTTGCTATGTTTACGTCGATGACGTAATAGTTTTTTCTGAAACTGAAGAAGAACATGTAGAGGATATCAGTATTGTTTTAAAAAAATTGTATGATGCAAATATGAGGGTTTCACGTGAAAAATCAAATTTTTTCAAAACAAACGTTGAATACTTAGGATTTATGGTATCTAAAGATGGTATAAAAACATGTCCTAATAAAGTGGAAGCAATAAAAAATTTCACTCAACCTTCAACACTTTTTGGACTCAGATCTTTTTTGGGACTTGCGAGTTATTATAGATGTTTTATAAAAGACTTTTCATCAATAGCTAGACCACTGACGGATATATTAGGTGGTGAAAATGGAAAAATAAGTGCTAATCAGTCAAAAAAAGTTAAGATAGAATTGAGTCCCAAACAATTAAATGCATTTAATAAACTAAGAGACATTTTGGCGTCAGAAGACGTAACATTATTATACCCAGACTTCACGAAGCCTTTCGATCTAACGACGGATGCTTCATCGTACGGTCTCGGGGCAGTTTTGTCTCAAAACGGGAAACCGATAACAATGATTTCAAGAACTCTCAAGGGCAAAGAGTTAGAATTTGCAACCAACGAGAGAGAGCTTTTGGCCATAGTATGGTCATTAAAAAACCTACGTAATTATCTTTACGGAGTAAAGAGTCTAAATATCTTTACAGATCATCAGCCTCTTTCATTTTCAGTTTCAGACAAAAACACAAACGCAAAAATTAAGCGCTGGAAAGCTTTTGTAGACGAGCATAATCCTCGTATATTTTACAAACCAGGAAAAGAGAATTATGTCGCTGATGCGCTTTCAAGACAAAACATTCATGCATTGGATAATGAATCATCTTCTAATGCCGCTACAATGCATAGTGAAATATCTCTAACTTATACAATCGAAACAACAGATAAACCATTAAACTGCTTCAGAAATCAAATTATTATAGAGGAAGCTCCAAGCGCTTCAACTCGTACATTTATAATATTTGGTAAGAAAACTAGACATTTCATAAACTTTTCCGATAGAAATACTTTAATTGACACTTTAAAAAACTTAATTAAAACAGATGTAGTCAACGTTATTCATTGTGAGTTACCAATTTTGGCTTTTATTCAAAACAATTTAGTCGAGTTATTTCCATCAACTAAGTTTTGGCATACTAATAAATTTGTATTAGATATATTTGACCCCAATGAGCAAAAAGAAATTGTAATTACGGAACATAACCGAGCACATAGAGCAGCTCAAGAGAACGTTAAGCAAATTCTATGTGACTACTTCTTTCCAAAAATGACCAAACAAACAAATGAGGTTGTGACAAATTGTAAAATATGCTCAAAGTCAAAGTACGATAGACATCCTAAAAAACAGTTGATTGGTGAAACACCAGTACCCTCGTATGCTGGAGAGATGCTTCATGTTGACATATTCTCCACGGACAAAAAATATTTTTTAACATGCATCGACAAGTTTTCTAAGTTTGCGGTTGTAAAACCAATACAATCACGTACAATTACAGACGTAAAAATTCCAATTATGGAGATAATGAATATCTTTCCCAATACAAAACAAATTTTCTGTGACAATGAAGCTTCTTTAAAATCAGAGACAGTAAGGTCAATGTTGCTCAATCATTTCAATGCTGATATTGTAAATGCTCCACCTTTACACAGCACATCCAATGGCCAAGTGGAAAGGTTCCACAGCACTCTGTTAGAAATCGCGAGATGTCTTAAACTTGACAGAAAAGTCGAAGACACAATCGAACTACTGCTATTAGCAACAGTAGAATACAATAGAACCGTCCATTCCGTAACAAAAATGAAACCTATTGATATAATACACTCGTCTGCGGCAGATTTAAGAGAAAAGGTAAAAAATAAAATTCAAAAGACTCAAGAATTACAATTACAAAGAGAAAATGAAACAAGGAAAAATAGAATTTTCAATGTTGGAGAAAGAGTCCTAGTGAAGACGAACAGAAGATTAGGAAACAAGCTAACTCCACTTTATGTAGAAGAAAAAGTAGAAGCTGATTTAGGGACCACAGTTTTAATTAAAGGAAGAGTAGTCCATAAGGACAATCTCAAATAGATGATTTATTAAAATTTTTTTACATTTTACAATCAAAACTTAAAAAAAACGATTTTATTAAAGAAACCGACATCTTTCAGGATTATCCTATTTTTATTGATGACGACTGCGACAGGAAAATTAATAAATTATTCCAATTCGAACTATATACCAATAGTTGACGGTGATGTAATTCTCTGGCAAGTCTACGGCTATTTAAGCCACTCAGCGAATCTAACAGCCTACAGACAAGTAGTAGATGAGTCAAAGAACATGACTAATCTTTTTCCGCAGTCGCCTATGCGTAAAATCCTGGAAATAGATATAAGCCATTTAGAAACACTTATCGAAAGTATAAACATTCATCATAGAAACGCTAGGAGTCTTAATTTTTTGGGAACTGGTCTCAAAATTGTGGCCGGTACTCCTGATTTTGATGATTTCGAGAAAATTAAATTTAACCAGGATCAATTAGTTAATTCGAATAATAGACAGGTTATTATCAACACAAGGTACCGGGAACAAATTAACAGGCTTTCAGACACAGTCAATAGTATTTTAGCAAACTCAAAAAAACAACAAATTGACACCTTCCATCTTTATGAAACCTTGTTAGCAAGGAACAGAATTATAATTAACGAAATACAAAATCTTATAACCTCAATAACACTTGCAAAGCAAAAAATTGTAAACCCAGTAATTTTGAAAGATGTTGATTTAAATTCAATAAACGAAAAATTTGTAAACATAAGCATTGTAGAACTAATGGAAGCCTCTAGTGTTAAGATTTTGCAAAATGAAAATGTATTGCATTTTATAATTAAGTATCCTAAACCTAAGATAGTTTGTAAGAAGGTTATTATCTTCCCTGTTGCGCATAAAGGTAAAATTATATACTTCAACGGCAATAATGTGGTTGCAGAATGCGGAAAACATGTACTGGCAGTAGAAAATTGTGTAGAAACAACAGCATCTACATTCTGTAAGGAAGTTTCTATCAAGACATGTGCTCAACAACTGCACTTTGGTGGAACAGCGCATTGCAATACAGAACCAGATCATAGGGATGCAGTGTTTGTAATCGATGAGGGTATTATTGTTATAAATAACAACCATGTTATTATAAAGGAGGCCAACAATACTGAAATAGCTATCAACGGGACATACTTGCTCACTTTTGATGATGAAGTTTCAATAAATGGAACAAAATTTGTTAATTACAACAACATTCAGAAGAAACATCCGATTAGTGCAACATCATCGATTGTTAATATTACCGGTCATATGGAAATATTGAGCTTACCGTTTTTGCATAAATTAAACGAAGACAACTTACGCTACATTGGTGAAATGAAAACCAAATTGACGACTCACCCATTTATAGCCTCCTGCGTTACTCTTTCGATCATTGGAGTAATTTACATTTCTGCTAGACTGAAACAATGTCAAAACGAACGACGTCGAAAAGTCGACCTAAAAAACATGATCAAGGCCTTGAAGAAGACCGAGGACGGCCTTCATTTAAGTGAGGGAGGAGTTAACACGATCTCCTAGGTCGTCAGCGGAAGCGACGGTCGTGTATGTCGTCGTCGTCGTCGTCGCGTCGTCAATATCATCGCCGACATACAACATTATATGCTGACACAACGACTTCTATAAACGAAGTCGTTCACACCGTCGTCAGCCACAAAAAAGATAGAAAGCAATGTGATATTTTGCACACGCTGCAAAATATTATAATTGCTGCACCAGCAGCAGGGTAGAATAGAATTAGCTTAGAACTTAAGTCTTCAGTCTTTAAAGAGATTCGAATAAAATATCATATACCAAATACAAACGTATTATTATTACTTGTACGCATGAACCTTTTTGAAGAGAATGATACTCCTCCGGGAATTCTTTCTTTTGAACATGTATCCATATAATTTGTGCACCATGCTGCAGCTCATTTACTGTTAATGGACCTCCATTTCTGAATGATTTATGTTTTCTGCAGTTATTATAAAATCGGAAACAATAGGCCAATATTTTTTGCAACGAATAAAAATTTTTATGATGTATACGTTCTATTCCAAAGTCGTTATTGGTATTTACTGACGCTGCTAAGACCGATCTCATCTTTCGACGTTCTGGAATATCTTCTTGGACAAACTCAGGAATTGTTTCCCATAATATGTCAAAAGTGTTTAGAAAGTCTGGTCCTCTGAACCAGATTGATGTATTTAAGAGCGTTGGAAGATCGAGCCATCTATATACCATATCCGCTGGGTTAATGTTTCCTCTAACAAAATGCCATTGCTCTATATCCGTATTCGCTTGAATGTTAGCCACTCTATTTGCGACATATAGGTATCCCATGTACAGGAAGGTGATTTAATCCACGCTAGTACTGTAGTTGAATCAGTATAGAAGCAAACTCTTCTAAATTCATTAGAAAATAGTGGCAGTAATCTAGCTACTAATTCAACCATGAGAACAGCTCTTTGTAGTTCCAATCTAGCTATGGTTGTGACTTTTAGAGGACAAATTCTTGATTTGGAATAAAGCAGGTGTGAATTAATAATTTCATTATCATCAACGGATCTAATATACACACAAGAGCCATAGGCCTTTTGACTGCTATCTGAAAATGCGTGCAATTCAACGTTTTTCATTTTGCTAGGACAAGAAGCATATCTAGGGATGCTTAAATCTTTTAACATCGAAAAACTATTGAAGTAACGAAGCCATTTGTTAGCTTGATCTTCAGGGAGCTGATAATCCCAAGATGACTTTGTTTTCCATAACTCCTGTAAAAATAGTTTACCAAGAACTATGACTGGTGCAAGAAGACCCAGAGGATCAAATAAGATTGCAAGGTTGGAAAGTACGGTTCGTTTGCATACTTTCTCATTCTCATTAATTTCATCAAGGTCAAATTTAAATCTAAATGCATCCAATGCAGGATCCCAGATCAGTCCCAAAGTTTTAATCACTTCAGATTGGTGAAACGCAACAAGTTGTCCCTTTTGCTCTTCAGGAACGCTCTGCAATATATCTGGATGATTAGAACAGAATTTTCTTAGCTCAAAATTCCTCTGTTTTAAGATTTTGGCAACATCTGTTAGCAAACTTTTAGCATCTTCTAATGTCTCAGCACCTGTAAGACAGTCATCTACATAGAAATTGTTTTTTATAACCTGGGAAGCAAGACGATAATTCTCTTCATTATCTTCGGCAAGCTTAAGTAAGCATCAAGTGGCTAGAAACGAAGCTGATGCCGTTCCATACGTTACAGTGTTTAACTGGTATATCTGCAACTGGCTATTGCAATCTGGTCGCCACAAAATTAGTTGCAACATTCTAACATTAGGATCAACTAAAACCTGTCGGTACATTTTACTTATATCACCCGTGAATACATATCTGTGCATTCGAAACTTTGTAATAATAGAAAATAAGTCTGGTTGAACTGTTGGACCAACCATTAAACTGTCATTAAGTGAATTCCCAGAAGAACTTTTAGCTGATGCATCGAAAACAACTCTAAGCTTTGTTGATGTGCTTTCTGGTTTCATAACACAGTGATGAGGGATGAAAAAATGAGTGTTGCACAGTTTGCTCTCATCAATTGGACTCATATGGCCAAGATCTTCATATTCTTGCATGAAGCTTGCATATAATTGTTTTAATTCCTGATTTTTCTCTAGTTTTCGTTCTAATGCCAGAAAACGTCTTTTTGCTACTTCAAATGAATCTCCTAAGAAAACACTTGGATCTTCTTTAAATGGCAACCGCACTACAAACTGGTTGCTATCATTTAATCTTATATTTTTTCGAAAATGTTCTTCACAATTATATTCCTCCCTGGTCATGGCAATCGAGGGAGTATCGTGATTTTTTATTTCCCAGAATTTTCGCACAACTGCTGCAATATGACAATTAGCGGAAATTTTTGTGTCTGTTGGTACACTTCCAGCTAATACCCACCCAAGCTTTGTGTTCCGTAACAAGGGAAGATCATTGGATATCTTGAATTCTCCTGGGATGAATAACTCGAAAAATATACCCGCACCTAGCAACATATCTATACGTTGATTCTTAAAGCATGCAGGATCTGCTAATATTATATTAGGTGGTAATTTCCAGAGAGATATATCGATTTGTGCATTTGAATCATAATCGGTAATGCGGGGCATGATGCTTGCCTCAATAGTTGCCTGGAATCTAGACGTTCTCGACTCAAATGTTAACTCAGTAACGAAATCTGATTTGCATCCTTGACCCCCTATCCCAATTATTGGAATATTAACTCGACGTTTCTTTAAACCCAACTCATTAGCAATGGCCGTAGTTATGAAGTTCAACTGAGACCCTGAATCAAGCATTGCTCGACAAGGGGTACATAGGAAGAAATGACGTTAACTACCGCAGTAGCAAGGTATACCTGACGTTGTTTCACTTTCGACTCAGAAGCCGTATTTGCTGTTTTTGAATTTTAAAAATTTTTATAACGCTTACCAAAACGAACCTTTGTAGGAATTTCTGTTGGTTTGATAATCTGCTGCTGTGGCTGATCATGCTGACTTGTTGAATCTTTGTGGTTCTGTTGATTGTTTATATTTGTGCTCAATTTTATAGAGTTTTCTGCTTTGTTCATCAGCTGCTGCGGCTGACTTGAAGAATCTTCTCCTTTGTAGTTTTGTTCTTTGTTGAAGTGTGATTTTGTTGTATCGAATTGCTTAGTCGATTGGAAGTGGTGAAGGCGCGTGTTGTGTCGTCCATCGCACCGCTGACATCTTCGAGACTGGCATGATTGGGCGTGATGACGCACTTTGAGACAGTTTCTGCATAACTGCAGTCTTCTAACAGCTTTATCCTTGTCCAGATCTGAAAGTAATAAAAACTGTGAGCAATTATAAATTTTATGATTAGGTACCTGAATTGCACATAGCGCAATTGATACTGTTGTCGCTATTTGCTGCAACTAATGCAGATGTCTCTTTCTGTCATCTCGGCTAGAAATAGCTTCCAATGTCTGGAAGCGGGATTCAACAAACTTGAGTAACTCGTCTAAAGTAGGGCTACTCCGAGGATCATCCAATGATTGTTCGAAAAGTGTTCTGCTTTCCTTGTCCAGTTTTTGAAGGATCAGATGAACAATAATCGGATCCCAACTGCTTGTATCAAATCCCAGATTTGATATAGCCTGCATACCTTCCTTTGTGGTATCATGCATACGTTTGATACTGGATGCCGTTCCAATTGCTGGTGATTGAGACAGCAGTTTTGTTAATTGAGCTGTTAACAACAGCCTCCTATTATCGAAGCGATCGACAAGCGTCTTCCATGCCACATCATAATTCTTGTCAGTGGGCTGGAAGTGTTGTATTAAACTATGTGCGTCTCCAGTGACATTCGCACGTAAAAAATACAACTTTTGAGCAGGTGGGATCGGCTGATCGTGTATTAACTGCTTGAAAAGGTCATAAAACTGCCTCCAATTAAGATAATTTCCATCAAACTTTGGCAGTTCTATTTTTGGCAGCTTCATTGTCGCACCGATTGGCATTTCTATTGAACGATTCATGGCCTTGGGATGCTCCATTTGTTCGCATAGTTCCATCAGTGCTAGCTCAACTCGATCCTGCATGTCGAAATAAATCTAGATATCTTCCACAGATGCATATTCGCCAATCGTTTTAAAAATATCCATTATTTCGGTCCAATTTTGTTCAATGGATTTTATTTTTATTTTGCAGAAATTGTCATTTCGTCCTTGACTAAGTTCAGCAGAAACTTTTTCCAATGACTTGTCAAGGATGTTTATTAGTAGTTTAAACCTATCCTTAACAGTCATTACCGGTGGTTGAATGTTAGGTTCCCCTGTGTTAACCTTTTGAATATGCTCTGTATTCATTTTTTGTTCCGGCGCTTTTGGTGGTACACTTCCAGTTCCCTTAGGAACTGTTCCAGTAATCTTGTTGGCAATCGTTGCGTAAACGTGCGTATCTTCAGACTCGCTCTCTTGTTTTTCAATTCGACTGTTTATGTCACTAAGCAAACGTTCCTTTATTTTAAGTATGGCTTCATAGTAGTCGTTCTTAAAATATGGATGTTCTAATTGGTCAGAAAACTTATCGCGGATAATACTATCGGTCTCATCAAAGACTTTCCATTGTTGATCTAATTTATCTCGACGTTGTATTAGATAACTCAAGGTTTTCCTTGATTCATAATCTTTAAAGTAATTCCGATTCAACCGACAAAACTCATCACCTACCTTTTCTTGTAGTGATGCGTAGTATTCCAAGTCCACTTCAGAAGCAGAGTTTTCTGATTCAGCCATTTTTTACACTTCAAACTTTGATTTTATTTTATATGAATTTATTTTTCACAGTTAAAGCACTTCAACGGTTAATACTTTTATTCTATTTATAGGTTGTCAATCACAAGACACTATCTCTTATTGAAACAAGGATTTAATTGCCAGAGCACTTTCAAGACCCTTTTTTTTTGTTCACAAACACTACCGTTTATAAAGACAATACAAAAAAAAAATCTTTTTAACTGTATATTTTAGTTTTACAGGCAACTAAGCTTTCTTAGTTAGTGTCCTGTCACGGTCGCCAAAAATGTTAAATCCACAATATTAAAATAATTTCAATGCAACACAATCAGAAAATAAATCGAATTAATAAAAAAGACACGACACCTTCGATGGTTTGGAAACGACTCAATTTTATTTAAATTAGAAACAGACAATTCTGACAATGAATAAACTGCAAAGCATGCACAAATTACTTCAAGCGTGAGAACAAACATTTTTATAAATGGAAATTGGAATACGAGATTCGTGAAACTTAAAATTTCGGTTTGTTCTCATACTTGAAGAAAAGTGCTGATGATATATTATACAACGTTTAAACCTCAAAATATTACAAAACGACAAACAAAGTCGATAAAAACAAAGAATTCTTTTTACTCTAGTTAAATATTAAAACAAAACCACATCTCGACCTTTGCTCACAGCGGCGTATTGAGGGAAGGGGGCTCTAGCCCCCCCCAAGCCTCCAAGATCATGTTATTATTTAGCTGATTTCATCGTAATGTACATCATTAACTAAAACTTGTTCGTAAATCTTAGAGATTTAGAGGCAACTCAGATGCTCAAGCCTCCTCCAAATTCTGAAACGGCTGTTTGTGTTTGGAATACATTTTTTTTTCGGATTTTAGTCCAATTCGGAATTGTTCAAATCATTTTTTTGGTATTTTGACGTCGAATCACATCACCGTTAAATTATGCAAATTTTCTTACGCAATCTCAAAACGCCGTACTTTATCGTCTTTTCTCAAAGATATTGAAATAGAAATTTTTGATATCTCAAAATCTTAGTGGTTTCTTTAGCAAATTCCAGTTTGCGCTTCTGATTTGGATTACAAAAGCAACATTTTACGAAAAAATATATATATCGGATTAAACATCAAAAAGAATTTTATTCAAAATAAGTTTTTGAGACTTTCAAGTTCTGCATTTCACTTTTTGCGCATTCACTTGCCGATAGTGAATTGCATTTTTTCACTCATTTTGATTTTCTGATCAAATTAAATTCATTTTGTTTCTGTTTGTGAATTTGGTGCCTTTTGAAATTGAAATTGAAAAGTGAAAAGTGATTTCAATTCACTTTCGGACGAATTGCAGAACATGGGTGGTTATTATAAAATTAGTGAAGAGTAAAGCTCAAAAACTAGATGTGATAGGAATAAATCTATACAGTTTTGAATTAACGACATGGCAAAGTTTGAACGAAATAAAAGGTTTGTTTTTTTTAAGATTGCTCAACACCTTGTTGTTTGTGTAAAATGTTTGGGATACAATACTTTGAAAAAAAAAAAACACTACTTTGAATGTGAAAGGAGAAGACAGAGTACGAAGCTGTCGAAATCAGTAAAATGCTAATATACCACTTTCAGTACCGCAGCACAGCGTTTTTCTCTCGATCAAAGATGAATAAGAAAAAAGAGACAACATTTTCGTACATTTACCTTATAAAATTTTGTATAGGGTAAATGAAATCGAGGATTTTCTAGCCCCCTCCAAATTTTTTTTCTGGATACCCCACTGTTTGCTCATGAAATAAAAAAAGTCCAGGCCGGAATTGTTATTTAACTCAGAACTTTATGACAATGCTATACAGAAATTTTATCATCGAAATTAAGGATTAAGGAAATTAAAGATAATTTAAAATCTCGATTTTTTTTAAAATTTTTACTGATTCCCCGATTTTCCCCGATTTTTGATGTGGTAACCTCCCGATTTCAAAAAACAACACTGATTCTGTCCAGCGTTGCCAGATTCCCCGATTTTTCGTATTTCTCCCGATTTTTGGAGCTATTTCCGATTGCCCGATTTTGTGTTAAAAAATTAGGGTTTCTCCCGATTTTCAACTCAAAAAAGTATGTGCACTACATCATCACTTTATTCATAGAAGTACTTAACATTTTATTTTAAAGTTGACAGAACTTAACTTAAACGTTTTAAAAATTAATTGATTATCTTAATTTTAACAGTTGTTGGTTTAAATCTATCTGTTTCGATTCACTATTTGGTTATACAAAATGGAAAAATATTTTAAAAGAGAGTCACAAACAGGATCATTCCGCAATTCATTATTAAAAGACGATATCATCGTAATGACGATAGTCTTGCTTCACTTTAAAGTAGGGCTGCCAGACGTCCCGATTTCGGCGGGACAGTCCCGACATTTGGACCCTGTCCCGATATCTGTCCCGATTTACAAAATTTCCCGATTTTGTCTCGACAATCCGTTTTCATTCGAAAACTTTGGGGAAGAAAATCAAAGTCACTGCTATATGAAAATAAATGAATAACATTTGACATTTCCTTTCTAGGAACATGAGTGAAAAGTAAAATGATTGGTCCATTATTTTTTTGTCTTTCGTGTATTAAAATTTTAAATATAAAAAGCTTTTAGCTTAAATTTATTCATTCTCAATTATTTATAAAGTCCACATTTAAAATTAAAAAAAAATTTCAAATGGCATACATTTTTAACAACTCCTTCTTTCAAAAGGGAACGTTAAATTTAATGGAAATTGGTGCTTGGTACCCACATTTATTAAAAGATCCATCACTTGATAGTTTTTATTTTTTATGGATGTTATTTTTCTTTAAATTTAGTTTTGAAAACATGGAATTTTTACCAATGGAAAAGTTTGGAATCACACTGGTCTATTACTTATTTATTTCTTTTTATTTTTATAAATTTTAGATTTCATGTATTTTTTTGCTGTCCCGATCTGTCCCGACTTTTAAGACCTGTTGTGCCGACATTAATACAATTCTATCTGCCAGCTCTACTTTAAAGCGATAATCAATTTTTATCAGACGATATCGTTTTGATAAATAAATAAATAAAAATATATGACGATTTAAAAATTTTCTTTCTGTAGGTCAATAACACGGTGTTACAAAAATGAGGTTTCAAAATATACGCGGGCGGAGACCTATCAGGTTTGGTAGAGCTAGTCGCACTGATTACGAAACGGTATTTGAAATCCCCTAACACCCCCAAAATCTGGAGTTACGGACAAAAAACGGTTTTTTTGACCTTCACCCATTGAAAAAATTCTAGCCTCGACAATTTTTTACCCATTTTCGATTTTACAGTTTCTGATAGAATATAAATATACCTTTTCAACAGTTTTTAAAACATGTAACTCGGTTAAACCACTTAGAATTTATAAGCTGTCAAAGTTCAAAAATTCCATTTTTTTGTCATTTGCCCAACTTCGGCATCAATTTTAAGTTTATGTTTTCAAAACAACATGCTATTTAAAAAACATATTCTAGAACTATATCTATTTCCCAATCAATCAAGGTATTTTTTATGAAAATCACTTCAAAATTGGCTTAGAAAAAAAAAATTTCGATTTCAACCCAAATACAGAAATTCGAACTTTTAGGTATAGAACAAAAATGTTGTTTCGGCACGTAGTAGGATTACTTGGGCGCCAGGATTTGATAACGGGTTTTTGTAGAGGAGCTCACTACAAACATTTTTTTCTTTGGGAGGGGGGTCTATCTCTCCCCGTTTAGGTGGGAGGGGCATTTTTCTAAAAAAAAATTATCAAAATAATAAAAAATTCTTAAAAAACAACGGCAACACTTACATTAATAAATGATACCATTTCCGAAAGAAAAAATGTACATTTGATTCTAATTTTTGAATTTGGCGCGGCAAAATCGCATCGTCACCTCCTCGCGGTGCCCGCTGGATATCCAACTAACGACGAGCGTTGGATCCTTTCGATCCACGAGCTGAGTCACCTGAGTTATCTTTTCAGGAACTAGGAGCAAAAGAACAGAAATATCGCTCTGAATGCACCAGCTCACAATTAAATCCAAGAGCGTCTGACACATATTGTGCGGCACACTGGTCAGCGTCTGTACCCTGTGGGGCGGCTGAATATAAACTATGGATAGAAGTAACTGACCTATTTATGGTACGAAAACAAAGTTAAAAAAAAAATTATGGCAATGAACAAAACCAATAGATTAAATACCCCAGGTGGCAATCCAGTTAAACTGGTAAATCCACTCTCTTTAGAGGTCGGTCCTATGGATTCTGGGGAGGACCAATTATTGCTTATAAATATTGAGAGACGGAGTTCAAAGATGCAAAGAACTCCCCCAAATAAATCTACTTCAGGGGTTACATCACCGACAACTCCAAACAATATTATCGATGTTAAACACATCGGAGAAAAAGGGACCAAGAAAAGTTCAAAGTCTTCAGCTGCAAGTGAAAAAACTCGAAGAGAAAGTTTCCTTACTTGACAAGAAAGATTCAGAGTCCACGCTTCAGTTAAGTCCAAAATATATTGAGCGTGAATATCAAACTGATGAAGAAGAGCTCTTGTTTGAAACCGAGAAAAAGAAAAATAAGCGTATCACAAAGAAACGTAAACCAAACGGGAGTCCTGAGATTTGTTTAAGAAATCAGAAAAACTCTAAAAACGAAAATAATAAAGAATTGTTTACAGAAACTAAAGAACCGAATAATGTGGTAGCTGTTGATAAATCAAATTCTCACGCTAAAGGCAGCAAAAAAATTACACCACCACCAATTATGATCTCAGGATTTCCAATTTTTGGAGATCTTAAGAAAATAATAGAAAAATGTACTAAAAAAGCTTGCAAATACACATCGTACAACAAAGACAACTGGAAAGTCACAGTCGAAGAAGCCGACGAGTATAGATCTGTCACTGAAGAATTGAGCAAACACCAAATTCAATGGCACTCATATGAGAACAAAGCTACAAGGCCAATAAAAGTAGTAGCCAGAGGTCTTCATTCCTCGTGCTCTCCTGAGGAAGTAGTGGTAGATCTTGTACAAAAAGGCTACCAAGCCCTTGATGCAGTCAATCTATTTAAGAATGAGACAATTAAAAACTCCTCTGGAGAATCGAAGACGAGTAAGAGGTTACTACCTTTATTCATGCTAACTTTTGACAGTAAACAAAGTGTCGAGGAGATTTATAAAGTAAGATCAATCTTGGGCATAGCTGTTAAAATTGAACCACTCCGAAAATCTAAAGTTGTTCCGCAGTGCAAACGTTGCCAAGCTTTTGGTCATACCCAAAAATACTGCAACCGCGAGTTTGCTTGTGTAAAGTGCGAAGGAAAACATGCAACTAAAAATTGTCCGATGAGCAAAGATCAGAAAGCAAAATGTGTGAACTGCCAGGGTAATCACCCGGCAAGCTATAGAGGCTGCCCAGTTGCCAAAAAATTCCAAGAGTTCAGAAGCAAAAATACATCTGCTAGAGACAAACCCAGAATCACAGTAAATACCGATTTAACTGCTGAAAACAATACTAAGAATGAACCGCCTAAAGCTGTTCAAAGTAAAAGCGATGGAAATAAAGCCTATTCTCAGATTCTAAAAAATGTGCGGAAGAATGAAGAGACTTCCATAAAAGAAATGCTACACCTCATTCTTCAAAGAATTGATAAACAGGATTTGAATATCAAACAGTTAAGCGAAAAAGTCGCTCTTAAAAAACAATGATGGACAGAACACTTAAAATCGCTACATGGAATGCAAACGGTCTTTTACAACACTTATCCGAATTACAAATCTTTTTAGATCTAGAACATATAGATATTTGCTTGGTGTCCGAAACTCACTTCTCCAATGGGCAAAGTCTAGATAATGTAATAGAAAACTATTCATGTTACCAGGCTCCACATCCAGCTGACAAGGCAAGAGGTGGATCGGCGATTCTTATAAAAGAAAGCTTAAAACATTATGAAGAAACCAAGCTTACTAATGAAAATATGCAAGTAACAACTATTAGTATCGGTATGAAAAAGAAAGAGTTTAAGATAGCAGCTATATACTGCCCACCAAGGCACTCCCCGACAGAAGATGACTATACAGATCTATTAAATCTTCTTGGGCATAACTTTCTTGTTGGTGGAGACTTCAATGCGAAACACACTCATTGGGGTTCAAGACTTATATCAACAAAAGGCAAAAGACTTTTCCAAGCAGGCCGTAAATACAATTGCGAATTCTATTCCTCCAGGTCGCCTACTTACTGGCCTTCCGATACTAACAAAATACCAGACCTTATTGACTTTTTCGTAGCTAAAGGAATCAAACGAAATCACATTAGTGTCGAAGGTAATTATGACTTGTCATCAGATCATACTCCAGTGATTCTAACACTAAGTGAATCGGAAGTAATAGAAAAAAGTAATCCAAAGCTTGTAAATAAGAAAACAAACTGGAGTGATTTTAGAGAAAGGCTTTTAAGTTTTATAAATTTAAGATCTCCCATGGATACAATCGAGCAAATTGACCATGAAGTGGAACAATTTATTGCTGATGTGCAACAGGCCGCTGAAGAAAGTACTCCAACATTTTCTAATAGAAGACAAAATGAAATAAAATATCCTTTAGAGATAAGAGAGTTGATAATAGAGAAAAGAAGAGCTCGAAGAAAATGGCAAAATACTAGATTTCCAGATGATAAAACAACGTTTAACCGTATAAGCAACAATCTTAAAAAACAAATTTATAAATTCAAAAACGATTCACTCAGTACATTCCTAAAGAATTTAACGACTGATGCTTCAACCGATTTTTCGCTATGGAAAGCAGCCAAGCGCCTGAAAAGACCGCAGTTACTAATAAAAAATCACCAGGTTACGATCTTATTACTGCTCAGGTTATGAAAGAAATGCCTTTGAAAGCCTTCATAAAACTCCAATATATAATAAATGCATGCCTTAAGAAACGGTATGTCCCACACCATTGGAAAATTGCTGAAGTTATTGTCATACCCAAGCAAGGTAAGCCACCTACAGAAGTGACGTCTTACAGACCAATATCGCTTATACCAATTATGGCAAAAGTTTTTGAAAAACTGCTTCTGAAGAGACTTAGCAAAATTATAGAAGAAAGAAGGTTAATCCCAAATCATCAGTTTGGCTTTAGAAATAAACATTCCACGATAGACCAAGTTCATAGAATAACGGATGTAATAGAAAAAGCATTAGAAGAAAAACAAGTCTGTTCAGCTATTTTCTTAGATGTTGCTCAAGCCTTTGACAAGGTTTGGCATGAGGGACTTGAGTACAAACTGCAAAGGGATCTTCCCAGACAGTACTATGAAATATTAAAATCGTACATCTCAGACCGATTGTTTAGAGTAAGGTACGATCAAGAATATTCGGAATTGAAGAAAATAGAAGCCGGTGTACCACAAGGAAGTGTCCTAGGTCCTACCCTGTATTTACTATACACAAGGGATATCCCAGTTGGGAATCACACCATAATGGCTACTTTTGCAGATGATACCGCAATTTTGGTACCCGACAAATGTGTCTCTAGGGGAGCAGTAAAGCTGCAATATGCCGTCGACACAGTCAGAGATTGGACCGAAAAATGGCGTATCAAGCTCAATGAAACAAAATCTTCACATATAAACTTTACAAATAAAAAGATAAACAATATTCCAATATTCATTAATAATCAAGCTGTACCTTACGCCAATACGGCCAAATACCTTGGAATGACTTTGGATGCAAAGCTAAAGTGGAAAGAGCACATCAAAAAGAAAAGAGAAGAACTAAACTTGAAATATAGAAAAATGTACTGGTTACTTGGTAACAACTCTGATTTATCAACCCAAAACAAAATAATGCTGTATAATCAAGTACTAAAGCCTGTTTGGACCTATGGTATCCAATTATGGGGCTGTACAAAGAAAACAAATATCGAAATCATCCAAAAATTCCAAAACAAAGTCCTTCGTGGAATAGTTAATGCACCTTGGTACATAAGAAATAGCGATCTACATCGTGACTTACAAATAGAAACGGTTACAGAAGTTGTTAAAAAAAACGCTGTATCGCATAATCAGAGACTGCAAAGTCATACCAATTCTGAAATGGTGTCCGTCTTGAATACAAGAAACCATGTTCGAAGATTAAGAAGAACCAAGCCTCATGAGCTTATGGTCTAAAAAGACATGGGAAAGTATTAAAAGTTTAAACTTCCCCCAAAGTGATTTTACAAAGTTAAGAAAGAAAAATCTGATGTCGATCTCTCAAGATTGGTCCTGATAAAGAGGTGGTTTTAGTGGTTAAGAGTCCCACACTACTTGGTGTCGAATACTGCCAAGTGTCTTTTGAAGATTTCCTCCCGTCAAAAAAAAAAAAAAAAAAAAAAAATATAATATAAACAATAGTTTTTCAAATAATCGCTGCGGTACTGAAAGTGGTATGTTAGCATTTTACTGATTTCGACAGCTTCGTACTCTGTCTTCTCCTTTCCCATTCAAAGTAGTGTTTTTTTTCAAAGTATTGTATCCCAAACATTTTACACAAACAACAAGGTGTTGAGCAATCTTAAAAAAAAAAAAACTCTTTATTTCGTTCAAACTTTGCCATGTCGTTAATTCAAAACTGTTTATAGATTTATTCCAGTTCACATCTAGTTTTTGAGCTTTACTCTTCACTATTTTTATAATAACCACCCATGTTCTGCAATTCGTCCGAAAGTGAATTGAAATCACTTTTCAATTTCAATTTCAAAAGGCCACAAATTCACAAACAGAAATAAAATGAATTTAATTCGATCAGAAAATCAAAATGAGTGAAAAAATGCAATTCACTATCGGCAAGTGAATGCGCAAAAAGTGAAATGCAGAACTTGAAAGTCTCAAAAACTTATTTTGAATAAAATTCTTTTTAATGTTTAATCCGATATATATATTTTTTCGTAAAATGTTGCTTTTGTAATCCAAATCAGAAGCGCAAACTGGAATTTGCTAAAGAAACCATTTTGAGATATCAAAAATTTCTATTTCAATATCTTTGAGAAAAGACAATAAAGTACTAGACCGGGCGGCCACTGCAGAAACGCTCAACTCATCGAGCTAAAGAAAATTTCAAATGGGAAGTGAAAGAGGGCTATTAGTAGTTACGAAAACCACAGGTCTTCCCGTTCGCATCCTGGCACGATTGGCGTGGTAAAGTGCATCGTGCATCTCATAGAGCTAAAAGACGATATTGGTGTCAAATTAAAGGTGAGATTGTCAGCTATCAAAATTCAAAGGTCTTCTGGGCGAAATGCTGACAGTTTTGTCCTGCAGCGCATTTTAGGGTTAGAAGCGATGAAGGTGAGTTTTTTCCATAAAGTCTGGTTTTTTGGTATGTTGGTCGATGACTTAAGGAACTTTTTCACTATAAAATAAAAATAAGAGTCATCAGCATTTAAATACAAAATGGTTTTTTGGAAAAAGCTTCATAGATTCTTAACAATGACCCAAAGTATATGCAAAACTACGAATAATTCGCGAAAAAGTCTCAAATAATACGCTGCGCCCCTTACAACTTACCGAATTAAAAGGCGAATTTAATTTCAAATTAAAGCTAATAATTACTTTTTTTGAAAACCGGAGGTCTTCCAAGCCAAAAATTGGAAGTTTGGTCACGCAGCTTGTTTTAAGGTTAAGAGCGTTTTTCACTTATAAAGTTCCCCCAGGCTGGGGGGTGAAATGTCAAGATGTGGCTTGGAAGACCTCTGGTTTTCAAAAAAAGACATTTTTAGCTTTAATTTGAAATTAAATTCGCCTCTTAATTCGGTAAGTTGTAAGGGGCGCAGCGTATTATTTGAGACTTTTTCGTGAATTATTCGTAGTTTTGCATATACTTTGGGTCATTTTTAATAATCTATCAAGCTTTTTCCAAAACATCGTTTTATATTTAAATGCTTATAACTCTTTTTTTTATTTTATAGTGAAAAAACTCCTTAACTCATCGAACAAAATACCAAAAAACAAGACTTTATGAAAAAACTCACTTTCATCGCTTCTTACCTTAAAACGGGCTGCATGACAAAACTGCCAGACTTTCACCCGGAAGACCTCTGAATTTTGATAGCTGATAATATCACCTTTATTTTGACATCAATATTGTCTTTTAACTCTATGAGATGCACAATGCACTTTACCACACCAATCGTGCCAGGATGCGAACGGGAAGACCTGTGGTTTTCGTAACTACTAATAGCCCTCTTTCACTTCCCATTTGAAATTTTCTTTAGCTCGATGAGTTGAGCGTTTCTGCAGTGGCCGCCCGCTCTATACGACGTTTTGAGATTGCATAAGAAAATTTGCATAATTTAACGGTGATGTGATTCGACGTCAAAATACCAAAAAAATGATTTGAACAATTCCGAATTGGACTAAAATCCGAAAAAAAAATGTATTCCAACCCTCAACGTCAGCTAAGGCTTTTACTCAAACAAACACAAACAGCCGTTTCAGAATTTGGAGGGGGCTCGAGCATCTGAGTTGCTTCTAAATCTCTAAGATTTACGAACAAGTTTTAGTTTATCATGTACATTACGATGAAATCAGCTAAATAATAACATGATCTTGGAGGCTTGTTGGAGGCTTGAGCCCCCTTCCCTCAATACGCCGCTGTGAGCAAAGGTCGAGATGTGGTTTTGTTTTAATAT